>NC_069504.1:168855689-169000689 GCF_027579735.1 Bombina bombina | reverse complement strand
ATTTCAAAAGCCGTTATAGGGGGGTAGTTATCAACGTGTCTACTTTCCTGCCTTCGCCGGCCCAATACGCCCGCCTAAGCTCGCCTACCTTCGCCGCCGCGGACCTGAAAAAATATGCCTAAGTTATCAAAAAAACCTGTCAAAAAGCCGCGGGGCGATGAGCAGCGGACTGTGAGAGTTATCACACATCCGATCTCGCTGCTCTCCGGCTGTTTGACAGCTTTCTTGCTAGCCTGTCACTAAGCACTCACACTAAACTACACTGTTATACCCCCTATACCGGCGCCCCCGGAGCCTCCCGCAACTAAATAAAGTTACTAACCCCTAAACCGCCGCTCCTAGACCCCGCCGCAAGTCTTATAAATGTATTAACCCCTAAACCGCAGCTCCTAGACCCTGCCGCAAGTCTTATAAAATGTATTAACCCCTAAACCGCCGCTCCCGGACACCGCTGCCACCTACATTATACCTAGTAACCCCTATCCTGCCCCCCCTATACTGTCGCCCTCTATAATAAAGTTATTAACCCCTATCCTGCTGATCCCGCACCTCGCCGCAAATAAATCGTTTAACCCCTAAACCGCCGCTCCCGGACACCTGCAACCTATAATAAATTTATTAACCCCTATCCTGCCCCCCACTACACCGTTGCCACTGTAATAAAATTATTAACCCCTAAACCTAAGTCTAACACTAACCCTAACACCCCCCTAACTAAAATATTAATTAAATAAATCGAAATAATATTTCTATTATTAACTAAGTTAATCCTATTTAAAACGAAATACTTACCTTTAAAATAAACCCTAATATAGCTACAATATAAATAATAATTATATTGTAGCTATTTTAGGATTTATTTTTATTTTACAGGCACCTTTCAATTTATTTTAACTAGGTACAATAGCTATTAAATAGTTATTAACTATTTAATAGCTTACCTAGCTAAAATAAAGAGAAATGTACCTGTAAACTAAAAACTAACCTAAGATACAATTACACCTAACACTACACTATACTTTAATAAATTATTCCTATTTAAAACTAAATACTTACCTGTAAAATAAACCCTAATATAGCTACAATATAAATAATAATTATATTGGAGCTATCTTAGGATTTATATTTATTTTACAGGTAACTTTGTATTTATTTTAGCTAGTTAGAATAGTTATTAAATAGTTATTAACTATGTAATAACTACCTAGCTAAAAGAAATACAAAATTACCTGTAAAATAAATCCTAACCTAATTTACAATTAAACCTAAACACTACACTATCATTAAATAAATTAAATAAACTACCTACAAATAACTACAATTAAATACAATGATATAAACTAACTAAAGTACAAAAAATAAAAAAAGCTAAGTTACAAAAAAAAAAAAAAAGTTACAAACATTTAAAAACATATTACAACAATTTTAAGCTACTTACACCTAATCTAAGCCCCCTAATAAAATAACAAACCCCCCCAAAATAAAAAAATGCCCTACCCTATTCTACATTAAAAAAGATCAAAGCTATTTTACCTTACCAGCCCTTAAAAGGGCCATTTGTGGGGGCATGCCCCAAAGTTCAGCTCTTTTGCCTGTAAAAGAAAAATACAACCCCCCCCCAACATTAAAACCCACCACCCACATACCCCTAATCTAACCCAAACCCCCTTAAAATAACCTAACACTAATCCCCTGAAGATCATCCTGTTGCCTTCACTCAGCCGAGCCACCGATGGAACTGAAGAGGACATCCGGACCGGCAGAAGTTATCCTCCAAGGGGCGCTGAAGAAATCTTCCATCCAATGAAGTGATCCTCCAAGCGGCGCTGAAGAAATCTTCCATCCGGGCGAGGTCATCTTCCAAGAGGCGCTGAAGAAGTCTTCTATCCGGGCGAGGTCATCGTCGAAGCCGGGTCTTGAATCTTCATCCCGCCAACGCGGAACATCCTCCTTTCCCGACGAACTACCGACGAATGAAGGCTCCTTTAAGGGACGTCATCCAAGATGGCGTCCCTTCAATTCCGATTGGCTGATAGGATTCTATCAGCCAATCGGAATTAAGGTAGGAACAATCTGATTGGCTGATGAAATCAGCCAATCAGATTCAAGTTCAATCCGATTGGCTGATCCAATCAGCCAATCAGATTGAGCTCGCATTCTATTGGCTGTTCCGATCAGCGGTTTAGGGGTTAAACTATTTATTTAGTTGCGGCGAGGTGCGGGATCAGCAGGATAGGGGTTAATACATTTATTATAGAGGGCGGCGGTATAGGGGGGGCAGGATAGGCGTTACTAGGTATAATGTAGGTGGCGGTGGGCTCCGGGAGCGGCGGTTTAGGGGTTAATATGTATAGAGTAGCTTGCGGTGGGCTCCAGGAGCGGCGGTTTGGGGGGGTAATACATTTATTTAGTTGCGGCGGTGTAGGGGGGGCAGATTAGTGGTGTTTAGACTCGGGGTACATGTTAGGGTGTTAGGTGTAGACAGCTCCCATAGGAATGAATGGGATGTCTGTCAGCAGCGAACTTGTACTTTCGCTATGGTCAGACTCCCATTGATTCCTATGGGATCCGCCGCCTCCAGGGTGGCGGTTTGAAAACCAGGTACGCTGGGCCGTAAAAGTGCCGAGCGTACCTGCTAGTTTTTTGATAACTAGCAAAAGTAGTGAGATTGTGCGGAACATCTGGAGTGACGTAAGAATCGATCTGTGTCAGACGGAGTCCGGCGGATCGAAGCTTACGTCACAAAATTCTACTTTTGCCGGTCTCTAGCCTTTGATAACTAAGGCGTATCAGCCTCGCCACAAATACGCTGCGGAATTCCAGCATATTTGAGGTTGACGGCTTGATAACTACCCCCCTTAGAGTGCTCTGTTCCTCGGGATCGGGGAATCGGGTACCCACTCAGCCATCCGTCTCAGGGGATTCTATTTCTCACGAGACAAATTCCCTACCATCAACTCTTACTACGCATGCAGGCAATGCAAACACTACTTATCCTTTCTAGGAAGTGCGGCCTGTTCCCACCGGAGGTTACAACACGGTTCCGCATGGCCATATCTTTGGAGCTGGCGCATCTGCACCTCCCCGGGAGTGTGCTTATGATATTGTCTGTGTTTCGTTAACCGGGGCTCGTCAGGCGTGGGATCGCCTGGTCCAGTTCAGCCTTTCGGGGGAGCGACTGCCCCTGAGGCCTCAGGGGGTCAACCTTTGGGGCCGATGTTTCCTTTTGTCCCGGCGGAGGTATGTTGTGCCTTTTGTTATAGACTGGCGCGCCTTCGTGTCTACTAAGGCATGCTGTTGGTGTTGCTGGAGGATCCCACTCTTAATGGGTCTGGAGATTCTCAGTCTTACTCTTCGACTGGCTTGCATACATAGACATAAGGGGATGAAGTAATCTTCTTATAGTCTTTGTTATTTGTGTATCCTTTTACAGTTCTGAGCTTGGAAGTTGGACCCCTGTTGGGCTGGTCCTGCGGGTCTGTCCGTTCTTCTTGGGCGATAACCTATGGGTTGCCTTATCTTTTATTTCATCCAGTGAGGATGATTTTTATTTGGTTTAAAGCTCATGTTGTGGTGTGATGTTTCCTTTGGGAACTTTCCTCTCTGGAACTCGCGATTTTGTTCGCTCTGTTTACAAAAGTCTGTCCGACTGTTCTTTATCCCTCCATCATCGGAGGAGACTATGTGGCCTTAACAGTGCTGGGGCCCTTGGTTTCAGGCTGGTCCTGACTGGGTACAAATCTTTCTGTCTTTGAGGCCTAGTTCAGACACGTGGCACCTTTTTATATCCGGTTGGTCCGGTGGCGGCGCCCAGTGATCACAATATGATTGTGTGATTGTCTTGTTTTACAAGCTTCAACTAGCATCCTGAGAGGACTTGAGGGTCCGTGGTTGCTTAGGGGCATGGGGGATTGGTTCAGTCCTCATTCGTCTTTCAATCTAGTGGGCCGGGACACCGTTGAGATCCGCGGTAACATGCTCAGTCATTTCCAAATTTTTTCAGGAACTAAAGTGTTCCTTCCCGTTGTGGGTTGGGGGCTTGGAGGAGTTAGGTCCTTCATACTGCCGTTTTTACGGTTTTGCCTTTCATGGTCTCTTTGGAAGTGTCCTATAGGACTAATTCCTTTTAAAGGTTCTCTTCCTTTGGGTCGAGACTTTCTGGACTTCGTCCGTTTTGTGGCGGCTTTGGCCGCTTAATTAGGAAGTTAAGGCTGTGAGGCTCTGTCTTCCTTCGGGAGTTAGTCATCTCCTTATCAGGGTTATTAGTAGGTGTCTCTTTTTCCAAGCCTTTTGCTTAGGGAATGTTTTTCTGCCTGGGTTCGGGATGCTTTGCATTCTTCTTCCTTGGGTGTGGTCCCCTGGAACGTTAATCTGAAAGGATTATGGAGACTAACCTTTCTTCTACTCTCTTTCGGGTGACTCTGTTCTCGTTTTTATTTCCTTTAGTGCTGCCCTTGGGGCCTTTGGGCTCTAGAGAAATTGCGTGACTTTGTCACAGCCTAGTACCTTGCTGAGGGGGTGTTGACCACCGGCTAAGGGTGTTCTCTTCACTTTGGGCTGGGAATTACGAGCGAGTCTTGTACCCGTTCTCCGGATTTCTCGGTTCTCATCCCCTGTGAGGTCTGATTGCTTCAGACAGGGTATCTTGTGTTCCCTGAGGGTGTCGTTCGTTCCAGGACGATTCTGGGTCCCGGGTCTAGAGTTCTTGTCTTGGATGTCTGGAGACTTATGATCCAATGGACTGGTTCGGGTCAACCCAGTTTTTTTCAGGAACCCTATGTTGCGACATAGGGGCTAGCTCCTTGGGCTTGCAAGCAGGTAGGCTAGAATTCTCATCCACCTTCGGGTTCTGGTTATAAACTTTAAGGCCTGACTTGTCCTTCGGATGGAGTGTGCTCCTCTATGGGGAGTTTTTTTCTCTGTTGGGTCAACAGTGGTGTCTGGATGATTTTTCATTTGGTCCGTGTTTTGATCATACTATGGCTTCATGTCTTGTGGACATGTACACTGTTTTTATCTGTGCCCTTCCCTCTGGAAGGGATAGTTTATCTTCCTTATGAGTTGGGGTTCCTCTCTCTGGAGGGTCCTTGTCCTGCCCTGTGTGTAGGAGGTTGGATCAGGTGGCTTATTTCTGTACGGGGCAGCATCTGCTCTATGGGCTCTGTTCCACCTGTTGAAAATTGGTCTCTCTACATAGAGACTGTCTAAGAGTTGTGACAGGTCTTCCTACGGATCTATTCCACTTTTCTCTGTTCCAGGTCCTAGAGGGTTCTCCTTGGGAGTGCCTTATTTTGGAGGAGTGGATTGGGTTGTCACCCGAGCTCTGTGGGGGTGAATGAGTCCCCCCTTTTTCTTCCATTCCCTAGGGGCTTGTGGTTGGGGTCTTCTGTCCCCCTGTCTATCAGACATGTCTGTCGCTTGGGCTAGTCTGGTGTTGGAGCAGGATCTGAGATCTGTTGCTCTGCTATTTTGTCCTCAGAGCATTCAAGGTACAGTAAGCCTTTTTGAGTTTTCTCCTTTCTCCACATTCAAGATTTGTTGGAAGGACTGGCGGCTCTTAGATAGCCTGCGACGTTATCCGCTGGTTAGTGGATACTTAGCAATCTGAAGGATCCTATCTTCAGCTGCTTTCTACTTGCCCTGCAAGTATTTAAAGGACCAGTCAACACAGTAGATTTGCATAATCAACAAATGCAAGATAACAAGACAATGCAATAGCACTTAGTCTGAACTACAAATGAGTAGTAGATTTTTTTCTGACAATTTTAAAAGTTATGACTTTTTCCACTCCCTCTGTACCATGTGACAGCCATCAGTCAATCACAAATGCATACACGTACCATGTGACAGCCAACAGCCATTCACAAATGCATACACACTTATTCTTGCACATGCTCAGTAGGAGCTGGTGACTCAAAACGTTTAAATACAAAAAGACTATGCACATTTTGTTAATGGAAGTAAATTGGAAAATTGTTTAAAATGGCATGTTCTATCTGAATAATGAAAGTTTAATTTTGATTGAGTATACCTTTAAGTTTCAGAGTCATTTTTAGATGACTGCAGCGTGCAGTGTTTTTGCTTCAGGTGTTGTTCGTCAGACCTATCTGAGCTTGCTGCATGAGGTTTCGTTCTGAATATTTCAGTATTCTGAGATACCTTTTTGTGACTTGAGGACCTTCGTCTTCAGTTACTTTCTAGAGTGCGGTTCACTGTGTTAGGGGAATATCCTCTCTCTGTTTCAGACTCCCGGCCGTATCCCGTGGTTTCTGTATTCTGGGGTCTGAGCGTTGCCTCCCCTTGTTTCTATGAGACTGGTTGGGTCTCTGTTAGCCTGACCTGGTTTCTCTGGTTTTTGTTCTGTGTTTTTATTTAGGACTCATTGTGCCCTTTTTAGTTTTTTTTTCTGGAGTTCCTTATGCTAGCTGGAAGGTAGCTCAGCATACTAATGCACTGTGGCAACTCTGCACTGTTGAAAACCGAGGGTTGCAAGTTCGATCCCCAGCGAGGTCTACTCAGCCTTTCCTCCTTTGAAGGTTGATAAAATGAGCAGCGCCTTGAATCCCTTAAGGGGGATTAGCCGCGCTTTACAAGTACAATCATGTTTTCTCCGTGCCTTTTCTTCTTTGTGGAAGAATACGGTAGTTTGTTCCCTTTCTTTAGTAAGGAGTGTGTTGTTTGGAGACAGACTGCTGGGGACGGTGTCTCTTGGAGGCTGTTGACTCAGTCAAGTCTCGTTTCTGCGGTCTCTAGCAAGGCTGTGGACTATCTGCGGGTCAGTGTCCTTGGGCCTTTTCCTTTTTTTTTTTCAAAGTTGTTTTCGGCTTCGAACGAAGCGGGATTTTGTTGGGTAGGGGTTTTCAGGCCAGGTGCCTTCAGAATGGGCCGCCTCTTGTACCCTCCCGTTTTTGCATTCAGTGTCCTCTATAGCTTGGGTATTGTTTTCCCAAAAGTAATGAATTCAGCAGTGGACTCTCTCCATTTATGAAGAAAAACAAATTATGCTTACCCGATAATTTTCTTTTCTTCAGATGGAAAGAGTCCACAGCTCCCCGCCCGTATTTTTTCTGTGGGCCGTCTGTTATTTTTGTTCTCCTGGCACCATTTCACCCTGATGTTTCTTCTACTGTTCCTTGTTCCTCAGCAGAATGACTGGGAGATGAGGAAAGTGGGAGGAGTACTTAAAGCCTTTGGTTGGGGTGTCTTTGCCTCCTCCTGGTGGCCAGGTTCTATATTCCCAAAAGTAATGAATGCAGCTGTGGACTCTTTCCATTTGAAGAAAATAAAATTATCAGGTAAGCATAATTTAAGTTTTTAAACAATTTTCCAGTTTACTTCTACTATCTAATTTGCTGTGCTCTCTTGGTATCCTTTGTTTAAAAGTATACCTTGGTAGGCTCAGGAGCAGCAATGCAGCACAGAGCTATCTGCTGATTGCTTGCTGCATATATAGCCTTTAGTCATTGGTTCACCCAATGTGTTCAGCTAACTTCCAGTAGTGCATTGCTGCTCTTTAATAAAGGAAACCAAGAGAATGAAGCCAATTTGATAACAGAAGTAAATCGGAAAGTTATTTGGAATTGTATGCTCTATGTGAGTCATGAAAGAAAAAAATATATTGGGTTTCGCATGGAAACAAATGAGAAAAATATATGGGGGGGGGGGGGAATTACCTGAGTAACCTCTACCAATGTCTACCAAGAAGCAAGCTTAAATAAATTCTACAAATGTCTACCAAGAAGCAAGCCTGAGTAACTTCTACCGATGTCTACCAAGAAGCAACCCTGAGTAACTTCTACCAATGTCTACCAAGAAGCAAACCTGACCTGCTGGCAAGTATATCTTTAAAATTGCAAGGATGTCTATCAAAAATGGGAAAACAATGCTTACCATTGAATAGTTTCCATGTTGCTTTCATCCCTGTCTACTATATTAAAGACAAGTTCTTTGAGCATATCGATACTGGTTGTAGTTGGAACATTGTGAAGATGACATATAAGTTCTCGCTGCATAATATTAAAGAACAAATGTCAATTACATTTGAACAACACTAACATTGCACATAAATACACATATTAATAAAACAAACTGTTTATTGCAAATTATGAGCTGTATAAAGTCATATTAGCAATCATTACAAGTGGTATAATTGTATCATGGGGTTTCAGGAAATTAACATAAATTTGTACAAATTCTCATGTGTCTTGGTAGTTTAACCTGTATCTTCTTGAGAGCCACCGTTTAGGAGTTTATTAGGTTGATGAAATAGCACAAAAAAAGTGTATTTTGTTTTAAAAGTGTTTAAGTCTCACTTTGACTAGAGAAGTCACAGGATTCGCTCACACTACTGAAATTTGCATTTTGAAAGTTGAACTTTAGATTAATCACTATCGATTTTAGAAACTGAATTTTAATGTCCACGCTTAAAGGGATAGTAAACCCAATTTTTTTTCTTAAAAATATTAGGAGCCAGCCTATTTTAGGTTCAGCACCCTGGATAGCGCTTGCTTATTGGTGGCTACATTTAGCAAACCAATAAGCAAGCATAACACAGATTCTGAACCAAAAAATGGGCCGGTTCTTAAGCTTTACATTCCTGCTTTTTAATAAAGATAGCAAGAGAACGAATAAAAATTGATAATAGGAGTAAATAAGAAAGTTGCTTAAAATGGCATGCTCTACCTGAATCAATAAAGAAAAAAATTGCGTTTAAGTATCCCTTTAATATAAATGTAATTGCGTTGTTTAAAATCACTAGCTCACAAATGGATTTTCTAAATTAATTGTGAGATATAACTAGGGATGGGCGAATGTGTAAATTCCCGAATTCGAATGTTAGAACGAATGTTATTACCGAAATTCAAATTACAAATCCGAATGTTGATACGAACAAATATTCTTAAAAATTCTATAATCGAATGCTATTCACAGTTTTTGAATGTTACTTTCGAATTCGAATGTTTACAATTAGATCAAATGTCCACATTCGAAATTTCGAATTTAACATTCGATTTAACAAATACTATTCAGAAGTTCAATAGTTCATGTGGTAGGGAATCTAGTAAATTGATACATAATAGATACAAATATATCAACTCGAATGTTTCTATTTCGGTAGAATATTGCATAATTTGAATATTACATTTAAAGAAAGCATTAGAAATACTATTACAAACATATAAATTCAAATTTTTCGTATATTGCATAATTCAAATAGTATTTCTATAATGCTTTCTTTAAATGTAATATTACAAATATATAAATTCAAATTTTTCTAAACTAATATTTTCGAATGTAATAGTAAAATTAGAAACCGAACATTCGAAAATCGAATGTTAGAATGTTATGTAAACATTCGAAATTCGATTCGAACGAATGTGTTAAAATTAATTTCATTTCTCAAATGTTGTGAAACATTCGCTGATCCCTAGCTATAACTATTTATTCTTACACGGTTGTTATGCCTCAAGACCCTATAACAAACAGTTTGCTGGATGTCTGTACAGCAATAAAAGCTAAACATAAACAGCAAATCACAATATTCATAAACCCAGCCTACATTATAGGCATGAATAAAAATAATATCAGACTAAGTATACTTTTTACTTACCCATGTTATAGCTGGAGCATTTATAGCAAGCAGTGGGCATGGATCTGCATTTATTAAACCCAACTTCACAAACCCTTTCATTGCTTTAGCAAATCCCTGTGATAAAAAAGTAAATACATTAGGGCCTCTACAAAAAAAGTAAATTTTTCTTTCCAAACACAGAAAAGTGTTCTTTCCAGCAGATAACTTAAATTTTCAAAAATAATTAAAAAAATATATATAAGCTATAAACAAAGAGTGGACTATTAAGCGTAGTACAATCCTCTTGCAGTTTTGGGGTGGTCAGCTCAGGTATAGAGAAGCGAAGACCTAGTATGAGAGACAAAGGAATTGTATCCTAGACAAAGTGTAGGAAAAAACCCACTCCAACAACAGAAGTTTGAAGATTATTTTTATTGGCAAGTAGAAAACACTGCTTAGGAATTTAGCATTTTGGGTTCGAATCTGGGTAAGGACATTCATTGTAATTTTATATTTGAAAAAGAAGAGTAGATACTCATTTATATCAGAAGAAAGAGAACAGCACTCCTGAGATAGAACAAAAGCTAGAATAACTTCCATGCCTGTTCATTTTTATTGCAACTCAGGGTGCGCGTTCTTAGCATAATGTGCTAAATGAGACTGCACACTGAGCGGCACTGGCTTCTAGCTTTTGTTCTGTCTCAGTTTTGTGCGTCTATTTTCTTGTGTTTATGCAAATTACTCTTAGGTCTCCCTATGAGTAAAAAGGGGAAACCAGATGTTGACTTCTTGCACATATGCCCTAGAGAGATGCAACTGCACCTCACTGACGAGGCCCAAGAGAGGCCGAAACGTACGACTGGGGTTGTTGTTTCTCTTGTTCAGAGAAGAATTGCCTGGTATTTCGGCGCTGGACTGTCATTGGGCAGGGTCAGACTGATATGCTACAGGATATTTATTCTCTGTGAAAGGCATAATGTGCTAAAAGAGACTGCACACTGAGTGGCACTGGCCTTAGGCACAAGCACGGACGTTTTTCTAGCTTTTGTTCTGTCTCAGTTTAGTGCATCTCTCTATTTTCTTGTTTTTAAATACTCATTTATTAAGTTATGGGAATATTGTTTACTATGATTAATATAAAAAAAAAATTCCTTAAAAGGGACAATAAAGTCAAAATTAAAGTTTTATGATTCAGATAGAGCATACAATTTTAAACAACTTTCCAATTTACTTCTGTTATCAAATTTGCTTCATTCTTTTGGTATCTTTTATTGAAGAGTAAAACTAGGTAGGCTCATAAGAGCTCAGGAATGTGCACGTGTCTTTAGTACTCTATGGCAGCAGTGTTTTGCAACATTATTTTTAGCTTTGTTATACAATGTTGCAAAACACTGCTGCCATAGAGTACTAAAGACACGTGCACACTCCTGAGCTCTTCTAAGCCAACCTAGTTTTACTTCTCAATAAAAGATATCAAGAGAATGAAGAAAATGTGATAACATAAGTAAATTGGAAAGTTGTTTTAAATTGCATGCTCTATCTGAATCATAAAAATCTAATTTTGAATTTACTGTACCTATACATATGTTAGTGGAACAATAGAGCAATGGACTAAGACACTGCTTAGGGATATATTATATTTTTCTGGGTTCGAATCCAAGTTGGGGGGCGGGATTTACAGCACCTTTGCAGATGCATATATTAATTATTATGTCTTTATGTAAAAACTTTTTTTTTAGTGAGGATTGATGAATATATATTTCTAATAAATAGCTTACAGTTACACTCCAACATGAGAGGAGTAAAAATTGCGCACGTAGATCATCACGGTAAGCGCAAATTAGTATATATTAAGTCTGGTGAGTGAGCACTGAAGTTTTATTGTACATGAAATGTTTTTTATGGATGTATTGAAATGTATTTAAAATCTATGAGAATTGTTAACCATACCTGCATAAACCAGAAATTTGTACAAAAATGAGTCCTCTAAAGAAACCAATCACAGCCAACTTGAATCCATATAAGGAAAGCAAATGGATGAAGAAATGACTCCTTGAAAAAGCACTTGTGGGGGAAACGTACGTCGGAGGTTTTACCTGTATTGAACAAAGCACGCAAGGCAGGACTTTTTAAGAGGCGGAATTGAGCTGATCTACAATCAGCTGAGAACGCCGATTTTCACACAGTGCTCTTTCAGTTGTAGATCGCATCGCATATGTACTGCTACTGGTTCCTAAATGCTGCCTGTGTGCTCAATATTGGCCTTTTTATGCTATATATTTTTTTATAAATGTTAATTTCTTGCATCCTGTGGTCTCCTGTTGCCAGTGGTGGAGTGGGATTCACCAAGGCGCAAATTACAGAGAGCTCAGTCAGTCGCTCTCTAGAGTGAGAGTACGGTCCTAAATATATATTACATATATCTCCTATCACAGAAATTCACTATTATTTTGAGGTTATCTGCAATTGAACATCTGGAGATTTGTGTAAATTCCAAGGACTATGTCGTTATTTAAATGTATTATAATTTCATATTACACATTTTTGTTTTTCAGTATATTTTATTTGTATTTATACTTTGTTGTAAGCGATAATCATTGTTTTGTCACAAGTAGAAATGTTGTTTTCTCTTACACTCTCAAAGTGACATATACAGTGTAGTAAGTGCTAAAGCAAGTCATAAAGGCAAAGCTGCCGGAAGTGCAGGTCGGATTCCTTCAACAGCTGCTTTTGAAGATGCAAATACTAATTAAATCTGGTTAACATGAGAAAAACCAGATGTAATAATTGTACCAAGCACAAGGTAAAGCTATAGCTCAAGTGATCTTTCACTTTAAAATGTGTAGCCTTGTTCTGTAGCACATAGGTCATTGGCACTCCAGAATGAATCTAGTTACCCAATTACAATTTTAAACTTTCTGTCTATTTCTAGACTCAGAATAAAAGACAATAAATCAATCAGTCTAGCAGCTACCAAATAATTAAGGGTTATAGCCATATCAAATCGGATTACGTGTTTGAATAAATAAAAGGAGCAAAATCCTTAGAAATAATTCTCTCAAAATTAACTCCATTAGAAAGAAACAAAGGGAAATGAAAAAGTGTCTTATCATTATAAGTAGAAGGATACGGAGTAACCAGGCCAGAAAGTTGTCTACATCCAGCCATGTAGTTTGTGTACAAGACAATTCTACAGTGAGTCTTATTTCATGATAGGCCAGTACCTCTGAATGACTAAATCAGCCCAGGAAAATAAATTCTATCACATTTTCAGGGGGTTTATTCCTGGACTGCCCTGAAAAGTCCTGCACATTTTGCAAATAAAACAAAAGTTTCGAAACCTAAACTTTTATTGCTCTGCAGATTTTTTGAAGGATCGCACTTATTTGTAAATATATACACAATGCATAGAAAAATACATGAACTTTTAGATTTCTTTAACAAATTTAAAGACAAAATACAATTAATGCATTTGTTCAAATAGATAACGTAAAACCAAATTGAAATCCCATGGATTGATAAGATGAAAAGATGCCTTCAACACGTTATAAAACATCCAGATCGGAAGCTGTCTTTTGGTGATAAAAAACTTAACGTTAACTAACCTTGGTCATCTGAGAACAAATAGACAAACCCATAACCACATCATCTTGAAAAAGATATGCGGAATTGACTGGAAATACCATGAGATATTGTTCACAAGTATTTTAAAATCTTGGAAATATGAAACATACACAGAGAGAAAATCAAACAACTAACCAAGTAACCAAAACTAAAACAAAGTGCAAAACCAAGCCCTTCGAGATCCCTGCTCCTAGCACAAATGGTTAACTAGCAGTTTTCACTTAAGATAAAATCTGTTGATGAACATCATCAGCAAGAGAAAATCTGCTAAAAAATACAATACAATGAAATGTCTAAAGTAGTGATTTTTCATTTCTGTCCTCAAGGAACATAAGTGAAGTATTTCCCTGTTTGGGCTCTTTAGTTATTCTATTGACATATCAGTATCACCTGCACACAAGAGAAATAATTCAAATCTGGGTCGTCAGGGTGCCTTGTGGACTGGATCCTATTCCAGAGATAAAAACAAAATTGCTATCTATGGCAAGAGTTTGATCTCTACCCATCTGATGAGAGCAATTCATGCACACGCCTCCCTCACAGGTGATGTAAGTCAATGTCATCAGACTAAATTTGCACACAGAAGGGAGTCCAAAGTCTTTCCGGTCAAAATGTAAAATATGAATTACATATATAAAAGGAAACATATTTGCAATATATATGCATTGGCAAACATGCTTCTAGTAAAAGTTATCACTGTTTTAGTGTTAACATTTTTCTCTGCACATGCACGTGAGGCATAGCTATTCTCAGTGCACCAGCATTATAAATAATGTAGCTGCTGATAACTTGTATTATGTCAGCTATTTACAAATTGAGTAAATACTAGATGGTACAAGCACCTTAGGCTTTCTGAGCAAGTGCTGTGTTTAAAATACTGGTGCACGGTGCATACTACACCAGAATATTTATTGTTTTAAAAAGATAGATAATCCCTTAACCCCTTAACGACTGAGGACGTGCAGGGTACGTCCTCAGAAAAAAGGCAGTTAATGCCTGAGAACGTACCCTGCACGTCCTCAGTGTGGAAAGCAGCTGGAAGCGATCCTGCTCGCTTCCAGCTGCTTTCCGGTTATTGCAGTGATGCCTCGATATGGAGGCATCCTGCAATAACCTTTTTAAGTAATCCGGTGCAGAGAGAGCCACTCTGTGGCCCTCTCTGCACCGGAGATCGGTGGCTACCTGAGTTGGTGGGTGGGAGCCGGACCGGGAGGCGGGTGGCGGCCATCGATGGCCCTGTGGAAGTGAAGGGGGGCGGGATCGTGGGCGGGGGTGGCTGGGGGCGCGCACGGGTGCACGGGAGGGTGGGGGCGGGCGCGTGCACGGGGAGGGAGCGGGTGGGAACCGCTACACTGCAGAAAATGTGCAAATAAAAAAGATTAAGTAAATCGAAAAATAAAATAATCAGCAAAGTGGTGGGGGTTTGTCTGTGGGTGGGGGGGGGGGGGGAAAGCTACACTACAGAAAAAAAAAAACAAAGAGAAAAAAAAACACTTTTTATTGTAAACTGGGTACTGGCAGACAGCTGCCAGTACCCAAGATGGCCTCCAATAAGGCAGAGGGGAGGGTTAGAGAGCAGTTTTGGGGGGGATCAGGGAGGTTGGGGGCTAAGGGGGGGATCCTACACAGTAGCATATGTAAATATGCTAAAAAAAAAATTCATTTTTTTTTTTTTAAAACCCTTTTATTTTAGTACTGGCAGACTTTCTGCCAGTACTTAAGATGGCGGGGACAATTGTGGGGTGGGGGAGGGAAGGGAGCTGTTTGGGAGGGATCAGGGGGTGGGATGTGTCAGATGGGAGGCTGATCTCTACACTAAAGCTAAAATTAACCCTGCAAGCTCACTACAAACTCCCTAATTAACCCTTTCACTGCTAGCCATAATACACGTGTGAGGCGCAACAGGATTTAGTGGCCTTCTAATTACCAGAAAGCAACGCCAAAGTCATATATGTCTGCTATTTCTGAACAAAGGGGATCCCAGACAAGCATTTACAACCATTTGTGCCATAATTGTACAAGCTGTTTGTAAATGATTTCAGTGAGAAACCTAAAATTGTGAAAAATTTTACGTTTTTTTTAATTTGATCGCATTTGGCGGTGAAATGGTGGCATGAAATATACCAAAATGTGCCTAGATCAATACTTGGGGTTGTCTACTACACTACACTAAAGCTAAAATTAACCCTACAAGCTCCCTAAAAGCTCCCTAATTAACCCCTTAACTGCTGGGCATGATACACTTGTGGTGCGCAGTGGCATTTAGCGGCCTTCTAATTACCAAAAAGCAACGCCAAAGCCATATATGTGTGCTATTTCTGAACAAAGGGGATCCCAGAGAAGAATTTACAACCATTTATGCCATAATTGCACAAGTTGTTTGTAAATAATTTCAGTGAGAAACCTAAAGTTTGTGAAAAAATTTGTGAAAAAGTGAACAATTTTTTGTATTTGATCGCATTTGGCGGTGAAATGGTGGCATGAAATATACCAAAATTGGCCTAGATCAATACTTTGGGATGTCTACTAAAAAAAAATATATAAATGTCAAGGGATATTCAGGTATTCCTGAAAGATATCAGTGTTCTAATGTGACTAGCGCTAATTTTGGAAAAAAATGGTTTGGAAATAGCAAAGTGCTACTTGTATTTATGGCCCTATAACTTGCAAAAAAAGCAAAGAACATGTAAACATTGGGTATTTCTAAACTCAGGACAAAATTTAGAAACTATTTAGCATGGGTGTTTTTTGGTGGTTTTAGATATGTAACAGATTTTGGGGGTCAAAGTTAGAAAAAGTGTGTTTTTTTCCATTTTTCCTCATATTTTATCATTTTTTTTATAGTAAATTATAAGATATGATGAAAATAATGGTATCTTTAGAAAGTCCATTTAATGGCGAGAAAAACGGTATATAATATGTGTGGGTACAGTAAATGAGTAAGAAGAAAATTACAGCTAAACACAAACACCGCAAAAATGTAAAAATAGCCTTGGTCCCAAACGGACAGAAAATGGAAAAGTGCTCTGGTCACTAAGGGGTTAATTACCCATTCCCCAGTTTTGCATAACTAACACAGTTATATTAATATACTTTTTACCTCTGTGATTACCTTGTATCTAATCCTCTGCAGACTGCCCCTTATTTCAGTTCTTTTGACAGACTTGCATTTTAGCCAATCAGTGCTGGCTCCTAGGTAACTCTACGTGCATGAGCACAGTGTTATCTATATGAAACACAAGAACTAACACACTGTAGTGGTGAAAAACTGTCAAAATGCCCTGAGCTAAGAGGCGGCCTTCAAGGGCTTAGAAATTAGCATATAAACCTCTTAGGTTTAGCTTTCAACTAAGAATACTAAGAGAACAAAGCAAAATTGGTAATAGAAGTAAATTGAAAAATTGTTTAAAATTACAAGCCCTATCTGAATAATGAAGGTTGGTTTGGACTAGATTGTCCCTTTAAATACACTTTTGAAACAGCTGTAGCTTTTATTAGAAGCATTTTTGCGAATACTTGTATATTACAAAAATGGGTCTATTCAAAATTTAAATGCATCCATGAGTATTCAAATTTTGGCTGTAATGTCCTTTATTAGGTAAACTACTACTCGAGCCCTTAGTTGATTCCATGTTGCACACCGTTCACACAGACTGGCATTCATGGAAATCTCAGTACAGTCATGTTGCAAAAAAACTCCTTATTGCAAGATACTTGTTACTGCCACCAACTGAGGGAGAACCTCATACAAGGGGGAAAATATAATATTTGTATTATGTGTGCAAAATTATAGTTTGAAAGGGCTGCACATTTACAATGATGTTATATGTATATAAGTGTACATAGATAGAGCAGTCACTAGTGCCAGCATATGCATGAGACCCATAGGATGCTATTAAATTATATTTTGCTTCATAAGGCCACTGACACTTTGCAGAATGGTGAACTGAATGTATTGTCCTTAGCTTTAAGCTATTTTGTTTTCCACTAAAGTCTTATTGGCTAGTCCCTTCTCAGGTATAGCCAGAACTCTCCTTCATTTGCTCCTGATAACATGACTTTTCTGGGTACATTCACGTTTCTGAAACACAGAAAATATAACTGGCTGGCTGTTATATCCTCCTAATCTTGAAGTTTTATATTCATTTTGGTGCCAGTAATAGTCAGGGATTTATGTAAATGACAGTTGCAAAAACCTACTTTTTAATTTACAAAGATCGTAGCAGCATGCAGCCCTTGAACACCACATATCCACCACGGCCCTATTGTCTACTCCAACAATTATTATATAGAGGTCATACCAGTGAATAAAAGATTAAGAACTTTTTGTGTAATGAATCTAAAAAAAATTAAACGAACAGTCAACACTAGAATTTTTGTTGTTTAAAAAGATAGATAATCCCTTTATTACCCTTCCCCAGTTTTGCATGACAGACAGTTATAATAATACAAATTTTACCTCTAATAACCTTGTATCTAAGCCTCTGCAGACTGCCCCCTTATTTCAGTTCACTTGACAGACATGCATTTTAATCAATCAGTGCTCACTCCTCTGTAAATTCACGTGCGTGAGCTCAATGTTATCTATGTGAAACACATGAACTAATGCACTCTAGTGGTGAAACACTGTCAAAATGCTTTCAGATTAGAGGCAGCCTTCAAGGTCTAAGAAATTAGCATATGAACCTTCTAGGTTTAGTTTTCAACTAAGAATACCAAGAGAACAAATCAAAATTGGCGATAAAAGTAAATTGGGAAGTTGTTTAAAATTACATGTCCTTTTTGAATCATGAAAGTTTTTTTTTGGACTTGACTGTCCTTTTAACGGTGCTAATAAAACAAGGATTAGTAGTAAATACAAGTCTTGTAACTTTACCTTATATCTCAAAGTTCCTCTCATTAATGTATGGGCTGACTGTATCCCATAGGGTTCTGCATACTTAGTGCTATCGCGGTTAGGAAAACCTTCTAAATTTAATCCAGGGAAGCAGTCCATAACAGTAACTGAATCAAGCAAAGACCCCCCTGCTTCAATATGAACAACCTACAAAAATAAAAATAAATAAAAAGGTGTTTTCTCAAACAAGACATTTAAATGGCAAATTCACACCAAATTCATTAAAATTTTGGTTTAACATGCATACCTAATTTTACCCAGAATTCTCTTGTGCATTGGTAACATTGTATATGAAGTATTTCTGGGAAAAAGCAAGCGGGGAATCTTGCCTAGATGTGCTAATTTCCTATGCGAATATTTACATTGATTTAATTTTGAGACATGGAGGATTTTAATTTCAGTTTTTATCTCCCCCCATAATTTTAATGAGTTTAACCATGAAAGTAGCTTTACCAATGCAGCAACCAGAAATCTATCTCCTACTGATGAGTTCCAAAAAGAACGAAACTGGCTGTCTAGTGAGTGATTTCTGGTTTGCTGCAATAATCCTGTTAAAAGGATCGCTGTGTTAAAACAGTATTTTGAAGCAAAAAACTGAGAATTTGCATATCTAATTTGCATATCTTACCCAGAATTTTCTTGTGCATTGGTAACATTGTATATTAAGTATTTCTGGGAAAAAGCAAGTGGGGAATCTTGCCTAGATGTGCTAATTTCCTATACAAATATTTACACTGAGATATATATATATATATATATATATATATATATATATATATATATATATATATATATACATACATATACATATATACATATATATACATACATACATATATATATACATACATACATACACACACAGTATATACATACATATACATACACACATTATATATATATATATATATATATATATATATATATATATATATATATATATATATATATATATATATATATATATATATATAAAATCCAGTGTTTGTGAATTCCAGGGCAACTTGCTTGTGAGGTTAGCTACAACATAATTGAGCTTTTCAAACTGTTTGAATTAGACTAGGAGAATAAAGAATTAGATAAAAGACAAAACAAAACATTAAATTATTTCCTTTAATTAACTTTATTTCCATGATTACTGTCCTATTTTTAAATCTGTTTAAATATGTACAAAGACAAGCAATGCTTTATTTATAGTAAATGGTTGATTTACCTCACTATTTTTCAAATATGTAGCAGGTTGCACCGTGTTGAAAAGAACAGCCAATGGGCTCCAGCTGAACTTATACCTCAGGGGGTTGTCAGAAAACTCAGGAGCTGGAATTCCTCCACAGAAAGATATATAAGATTCAATCTTAAAAAAAAAAAATAAACATTAGTAAAAATGATATGCCCTCACCACTGTTGATAAGCTTAAAACATTATATTAGGGAGATTGTTAAAGGGTTATAAACCTTATTAAAGCTAAATATAAAGGTTTTTACATTTCCATTAAAGGGGCACTGAACCCAATTTTTTTCTTTTGTGATTCAGATAGAGCATGCAATTTTAAACAACTTTCTAATTTACTCCTATTATCAATTTTTCTTCATTCTCTTGCTATCTGTATTTGAAAAAGAAAGCATCTAAGCTTTTTTTGGTTCAGGACTCTGCACAGCACTTTTTATTGGAAGATGAATTTATGCACCAATCAGCAAGGACAACTCAGGTTGTTCACCAAAAATGGGCCGGCATCTAAACGTAAATTCTTGTATTTCAAATAAAGATACCAAGATATTACATTCTTGCATTTCAAATAAAGATACCAAGAGAATGCAGAAATTTGATAATATGAGTACATTAGAAAGTTGCTTAAAATTTCATGCTCTATCTGAATCACAAAGAAAAAAAATTGGGTTCAGTGTCCCTTTAAGGAACAGTTTAAATTGTGAAATATCCAAAACGAAATAGAACGTCATAGCTAACGGCTGTTCTGAAGCCTTCTGTGCTGTCAGGACTTGATCGCGGTCTTAGGGGCGTTCCTAGGGTTGTAGGGACACCCCCCCAGACGCGATCCAATAATTGAAATCTCGCGATCGTGGTTTCAATTTGTCTACATCGGAACAGTTGTTTCCGATGTAGGCACTTTAGCCCTGACATGAAAGGGTTAAAATACATAGCCAATAACTTAAAATTATATATTAACTGCAATGCATCATTAGGAGCATTTGAACAAAAAACATTCAACAAAAAATAAACGCAAAATAAGTTTGTTATGCTGTCCTCTAAATTGCTCTTGATCATTTCTTAAGCCAATTTCCATTTCTTAAAGGGACATTAAACACTTTGAGATGGTAATATACAATGATAAACCATATGTATTAAAAAAAACTCAAAAAAACTGCAATATGCTTTCAAATAGATGCTGTATAGTTCTATTGCTACGCACAATAAACTAGTTGACTGTAGTCAATAAAACAGCACATAATTATAATAATAGTTATGAATATATGCAATTCACGTTTTAAGGAGGTCATATGGCCGCCTTCAATGTATAGCAGATTGGGGATACATTTATTGTATGAATATCATATGATTATATTTTTATTGTTATTGTGTATTTTATATATGCACTATGATGATATTGTGCTTTTAGCATTTAAAAGATGTTTTGAGACAATATTAACCTACTAGTTACTGATGTATTATCATGTATATTACTATTTTAGATGGGTAATGTTCGATGTCCAATGATACTTCTTTGTTTAAGGGCGTTGTCATTTACGGTTTTCCGATTGGGTAGAGGGCGGTACAAATAGAGCAAGGGGTTTTAATGATGTTTACAGCCTGATGAAACGGCTCTGTGTAGCTGAGAAACGCGTTGCTGTGTTTTACTTGTTTTTAAATTAACTTGATATAAGCTTTTACACCCTTGCTCTGTGTATTATAGCCGCCATTGATGGTGTTGAGTTGTTTGAGTAGTTATACCAATACGAGCGATTGCTGAACTTCTTTCACACACACCCTCTCTTCTGGCTCTGCTGATTCAACTACTATCTGAAGGCGTCGGGAGTTTGCTGCTTCCGATTGGAGAGACATACCAATGTGATTGGATCTCACACATTGCGGCTGAGTCTGTCGGGCGACTAAGAGGTCCCGGCCTGCTGTATTTGGCACTACGAGTGCCGCTTCATATGTGAGTTGGAAATTGTCTGATGTTTGAGTCCCTTTTACCTGACGATACTGTTCCATGTGGTGCCTCCTCTTCTGTTTTTACAGGATCCTCATCTGCACACTCTAGTGACCTATAACTGTCCCTAATTGGCCACAGCAGAGAAGGTAACCTAAATTTCAACATGGCAGTGCCCATTGTTTTAGAGACACTAAAACATTACACTTATGAAACTTTAAAAATACATCTACATGTTATTCTCAGACTAATCCTTTCTTTGAATGCTTAATTATATCTAGGATTTATTTAGTGTTTAATGTCCCTTTAATGACAGCACACATAATTAGGCAAAAGGCGCATTCTAAATACAGATAAAATGTATTCACAAACAAGCATCATATGCAAATTATCTGCCACAGAGTTGTTGTTTTTAAACCATATATCTATACTCAATTACAAAATATATTTTAGATATGATTGTGGGTCAGTTTGTATGAACATACCCAATTTTAAAGAGCTATTCATTAATGTAAAAAAAAAAAAAAATTATGCTTTGCTGATAAATTATTTTTCAAATCTGTATTAAATGTCGCCTTAAGAAAGTACATTTTAAAAGTTTGTGCATTATAAAATTGACTTGTTGAACCAGCTTCAGAGTTTAAAACATATGGGAAATTGATTAATTGGGTTTATTTTTGTGTATGTAATATCTGTTTCTGCTAATTAAAACGACACACCAATACAATGGTCTGAGCTTGTTAGGAGAGCATGCCTTCTTATCTTATCAGTCCTATTGTTTACATAAAGCCCTCCTTGTCTTATTTCCCACTGTTTACACAAAGACCAATATATAGGCTCTGAATCTAAGAAATAAATAAATCGCCGGTCAAGATGTTGTTTTCCAGTCCAACAGATGCAGGGGCAGCCCTCATGGAATTCTACAAAAAAGGGTCTGTCCCTGTGAGTGGTGAGATGTCTCCCATACAAATAATGAGCGCCCTCTGCTAGGTAAAAGTTTGCAATGGAGGGTGAAGTTCATAGGGGGAACGGACATGTTTTAAAACTTGAATATTACGCTTAATACAAATCAAATTATGCTATTTTCAGTGCACTGTACCTTAAATATGCTGTAGGTTTTCTTTTCAGAATAATTAGTGTCATGATACACTCATGAGGAGTAGTTAATGCCTGGATTAGCTGCCCAGCAGAGGTGGTATTATGATCTCCGCATTGCCAGGTTAATCTAAACTGCTCTTTCTTTGTGTAAAATCTGTATTTGTTAAAGAATGAAGTGGCCTAAAGACCCCTCTCTCTCCCCCATTCTCTTGGTACCTTGGTTTAGAAACTTGCATGGAATGTTTAATCGTAAATTATCACAAGGGCCGTGGTCTTGACAAGACAAGGGAGGCTGAGCTATAATTGTATGTAACAGAAAACTTATTCAGAACTTGCCTGGGACAGAAGTAGTAACAACTGAAGCAGGTTCTCACACAGACCTACTGGAAGCTTTATGAAAAGTATAGGTTTTGTGTTTATTGTGTCCCAATTTATTTTAAAGAACTGTATCTCTGCATGTATTGTTTATTTTTGTATGTCTTCTCATTTTATAAATTAGCACTAATTAACTTGTAGAAAATCTAATTCTGTCTTTGGACTCTAATATCTGAATTCACACTCTGTTGAGACAAGGTTAAAAAGGCACGTTACCTAATTGTTAATGGTGTGAGTTATTGGGTTTCCAAGGCACCCTTATTCAAAAATCTTGGTGGTGGCAGCAATTGTTAAACTGGGGTGGTGTAGGCAGGATTTGGGGGTTAATTTGGTGTCCCTTTAGGTCCTTTGTAGAGATAAAGGTAAGGGAATCAGTGGCTTAGTGCTATTACCCCATTCATACCCACACCCTCCCCATAGTGACGGTTGTGTGGAAAGGCTTAGTCGTCACAATTAGTGTTTTGAGTATTTTATTGTGTAACTTGCAAGAAAAATAAGTGAGAACTGTAGTGCAAAAATATTAATCGAATTTTGCTGGGATTTGAGAGAAAATGTCATATACGCCCATGGAATGCCCATTTTACGAAAAAACAACAATTACGCTTTGTAATTTGTACTTTTAAGTACAAATTGCTTGCTTTTCTTTGCACACTTAAAGCACGAGTTTACGTTGTGTATAGTTAATACGATTTATTCCTGTGCATTTTACGTTTGATAAAATACAATTTTTGTTGAACATATTTGTTACAAATTTTGAAGCACCTTAACAATACAATTTTTCCCTGTGTATTTTTGTGTGAATGGTTCAATTATTCATTTTGAAAGATTTTTAAATAACAAATTTTATTGTGCACTTTTAAAATATATGAATCTCCTCCCATACGAAAATGTAGTATACGACTCTTAGCAAGACAACCTGTTTTCAGTGGATTTATAATTCCACAAGGGAAATAGGACTGGCGAACATTCTTATAGAATCTTACCAGCCCAGGGATCTTTTTAGAATTGGGGCCTTACAAAGAACAATGGACAGCCCCCCCTCGGCGAACATGATTTCAGCTTAACCTTCTTGTTTACATGTTTTTTCTATAGCCAGTACTTAAAGTGATGGTGAATTTCAGACTTTTAGAATGTTTTAATGAAAAATATATTAGTGTACAAGCAAAAACAGAATTTATGTTTACCTGATAAATTTCTTTCTCCTACGGTGTGTCCGGTCCACGGCTTCATCCTTACTTGTGGGATATTCTCATTCCCTACAGGAAATGGCAAAGAGAGCACAACAGCAGAGCTGTCCATATAGCTCCCCCTCTAGCTCCGCCCCCCAGTCATTCGACCGACGGTCAGGAGAAAAAGGAGAACCATAGGGTGCAGTGGTGACTGTAGTGTATAAAAAACTAAAATTATAAACCTGACTAAAAGCCAGGGCGGGCCGTGGACCGGACACACCGTAGGAGAAAGACATTTATCAGGTAAACATAAATTCTGTTTTCTCCTACATTGGTGTGTCCGGTCCACGGCTTCATCCTTACTTGTGGGAACCAATACCAAAGCTTTAGGACACGGATGAAGGGAGGGAACAAGTCAGGTAACCTAAACGGAAGGCACCACTGCTTGTAAAACCTTTCTCCCAAAAATAGCCTCCGAAGAAGCATAAGTATCGAATTTGTAAAATTTGGCAAAAGTATGCAGAAAAGAGCACGTCGCTGCCTTACAGATCTGTTCAACAGAAGCCTCGTTCTTGAAGGCCCATGTGGAAGCCACAGCTCTAGTAGAATGAGCAGTAATTCGTTCAGGAGGCTGCCGTCCGGCAGTCTCATAAGCCAATCGGATGATGCTTTTTAACCAGAAGGAAAGAGAGGTAGCAGTAGCTTTCTGACCTCTCCTCTTACCAGAATAGACGACAAACAATGAAGATGTCTGTCTAAAATCTTTTGTTGCTTCTAAATAGAATTTTAAAGCACGAACCACATCTAGATTGTGTAACAAGCGTTCCTTTTTAGAAACTGGATTAGGACACAGAGAAGGAACAACTATCTCCTGGTTAATATTCCTATTGGAAACCACTTTTGGAAGAAAACCAGGTTTTGTACGAAAAACATCCTTATCTGTATGGAACACCAGATAGGGTGAATTACACTGCAAAGCAGACAATTCAGAAACTCTTCTAGCAGAAGAAATAGCAACCAAAAACAAAACTTTCCAAGATAGTAACTTAATATCTATGGAATGTAAAGGTTCAAACGGAACCCCTTGAAGAACAGAAAGAACTAGATTTAGACTCCATGGAAGAGCCACAGGTCTGTAGACAGGCTTGATTCTGACCAATGCCTGTACGAACGCCTGAACATCTGGCACAGCTGCCAGACGTTTATGTAACAAGACAGACAGAGAAGATATCTGTCCCTTTAAAGAACTAGCTGACAGACCTTTCTCCAAACCTTCTTGGAGAAAGGAAAGAATCCTTGGAATTCTAATTTTACTCCATGAGTAACCCTTGGATTCGCACCAATAGAGATATTTCTGCCATATCTTATGGTAAATTCTCCTGGTTACAGGCTTTCTAGCCTGGACCAGAGTATCTATAACTGATTCCGAAAACCCACGCTTAGATAGAATCAAGCGTTCAATCTCCAAGCAGTCAGCTGCAGAGAAACTAGGTTTGGATGTTGGAATGGGCCTTGCACTAGAAGGTCCTGTCTCAATGGTAGCTTCCATGGTGGAACCGATGACAAATTCACCAGGTCTGCATACCAAGTCCTGCGTGGCCACGCAGGAGCTATTAGAATCACCGAAGCCTTCTCCTGTTTGATCCTGGCTACTAGCCTGGGGAGTAGAGGAAACGGTGGAAAGACATACGCTAGATTGAATGACCAAGGCGCCACCAATGCATCCACCAATGTCGCCTTGGGATCCCTGGACCTGGACCCGTAGCGTGGAACTTTGGAGTTCTGACAAGACGCCATCAGATCCAGATCTGGAATGCCCCATAGTTGAAATAGCTGGGCAAATACCTCCGGGTGAAGTTCCCACTCCCCCGGATGGAAAGTCTGACGACTCAAATAATCCGCCTCCCAGTTGTCTACTCCTGGGATGTGAATTGCAGATAGATGGCAGGAGTGATCCTCCGCCCATTTGATGATCTTGGATACTTCTCTCATCGCCAGGGAACTCTTCGTTCCTCCCTGATGATTGATGTACGCTACAGTTGTCATGTTGTCCAACTGAAATCTTATGAACTTGGCCTTCGCTAGTTGAGGCCAAGCCAGGAGCGTATTGAATATCGCTCATAGTTCCAAAATGTTTATCGGGAGAAGAGATTCTTCCCGAGACCATAGACCCTGAGCTTTCAGGGAGTCCCACACCGCGCCCCAGCCTAGGAGACTGGCGTCGGTCGTGACAATGATCCACTCTGGTCTGCGGAAACTCATTCCCTGCGACAGGTGATCCTGAGCCAACCACCAGAGAAGCGAGTCTCTGGTTTCCTGGTCCATCTGTATCTGGGGAGACAAGTCTGCATAATCCCCATTCCATTGCTTGAGCATGCACAATTGCAGTGGTCTTAGATTAATTCTGGCAAATGGGACAATGTCCATTGCCGCCACCATTAGACCTATAACCTCCATGCACTGCGCCACAGACGGCTGAGCAATGACATGAAGAACTCGACAAGCTTTTGAGAGTTTTGACTTCCTGACCTCCGTCAGAAAGATTTTCATTTCTGCCGAATCTATTATTGTTCCCAGGAAGGGAACCCTTGTGACCGGGGACAGAGAACTTTTTTCTACGTTCACCTTCCACCCGTGAGACCTTAGAAAGGCTAGAACAATATCCGTGTGAGCCTTGGCTCTGGGAAGAGACCACGCCTGTATTAAGATGTCATCTAGGTAAGGTGCTACTGCAATGCCCCGTGGTCTTAGTACCGCTAAAAGTGACCCTAGCACCTTTGTGAAAATTCTTGGAGCGGTGGCCAACCCGAAGGGAAGGGCCACAAACTGGTAATGCTTGTCCAGAAAGGCGAATCTTAGGAACTGATGGTGATTTTTGTGGATTGGAATATGCAGGTATGCATCCTTTAGGTCCACAGTAGTCATATATTGACCTTCCTGGATCATAGGCAGAATTGTTCGAATTGTTTCCATCTTGAATGATGGAACTCTGAGAAATTTGTTTAGGATATTTAAGTCCAGAATTGGCCTGAACATTCCCTCCTTTTTGGGAACTACAAACAGGTTTGAGTAAAAACCCAGTCCTTGTTCTGCTTTTGGAACTGGGTGAATCACTCCCATTTTGATAAGGTCTTCTACGCAATGTAAGAATGCCTGTTTCTTTGTCTGGTCTGAAGACAAGCGAGAAAGATGAAACCTTCCCTTTGGTGGAAGGTCCTTGAATTCTAGGAGATAATAAAAAGGTGAAGGGCAATTGTATTCGTTAATACACTCCAGCAGATAAAATAGATCATAGGGAATACATTAAAGGGGACAAAAAAAATTAAGCACACTATCCCTTTAGTAAAGACAGATAATGTGTTTGCACAGTGAATATCTGCAATAGATTATTGTGCATGACTAGCTTCATTTTCTGTACAGGCAAGACAAATCAGGCCACTATTTATATGTGACAGAACAGGTGATGCTGATCATACAAACCTTTGCTCCCACTTCTTTAGCCCTGTCAAAGCATTCCATGGCCAACATGTGATCAAGACCTGGATCTAATCCCATTTCACCAACAATTGTAATCCCAGCTTCCTCTGCACTGAAATAAAGTGCAAACAAAGTAAAAATACTATGTTATATGTTGCTAAAATTAAATGTTATTCCAAAGCTGCTCAATAGCATTTTAAGCAATAAATTACATATTGTGATTGCATTAAAGGGACAGTCTAGTCAAAATGAAACGTTCATGATTTAGATAGAGCATGTGGTTTTAAACAACTTTCCAATATACTTTTATTAAAATTAGCTTTTTCTCTTGATATTCTTTGTTGAAAGCTAAACCTAGGTAGGCACAAACTAATTTATAAACTTTTAAAAAAAACACCTCTTATCTCAGTGCATTTTGACAGTTTTCACAGCTAGACAGTGGTAGTTCATGTGTGATATATATATATATATATATATATGACATTGTGCTCACTCCAGTTGAGTTGAGTTATTCAAGAGTCAGTACTGATTGGCTAAACTGCAAGTCTGTCAAAAGAACTGAGATAAGGGGGCAGTCTGCAGAGGCTTAGATACAATGTATTCACAGAGGTTAAAAAAAGTGTAATAATATAACCGTGTTGATTGTGCAAAACTGGGGAATGGGTAATAAGAAGGTATTATTTATGTTATTTATCTTTCTTAAACAATATAAATTGTGGAGTAGACGGTCCCTTTAAGAAAGTTAAGCCTTTTAGTCCTGTTAAAGTGCATCACAAATAAAACAGAAAAAAATACATTATAGCCACAGTGAAATGTCAGGGAATATGTGGTAATGTTTATGTATTACTAATTAATAAGCAAACCGGTTCCATATTGCTGAACCTATAACATATGGTGTCTGTCACATTACAGTCTTAACCATGTTTATCTCAAAAAGTAACAAATGAATCTGAAGAGTTTACAAAAAAAGCAACTGCTGCCCATAACAGCTGCAAACACAAAACTCCATATTTTTTTTACAATTTTATTAGTGTTCACTTAAAATGTATGCAAAAGGGCCAATGCTGCTGGTGATATTTAATGGGATTCGTGCATGAATTAATTTGATAAAGTCTAAATATATTTAGGAATGCTAAGAGATTCCCTCCTGGGAAGCCACTTCTAGTGACATAATGGGCTCGATTTATCAAGCCCTTCGTCTGCCTACAACTGCAGGTTCTCACAAGAGAACCTGCAGTCAGTATTTATCAAGCAGCGGTTATCAGACTGCTGCTTCCTAGACTCTTCTCCACCTCTTAGGTGGAGAATTTCAATCTCCCCGGTCTCGTCTGACTGGGGAGATTGACAGCTCCTGCTCGCGCATGATTGGCTGTGTGCAGGATTGCATATGTACGCCCCTGTCCGCCCCAGCTTGATAAATCGAGCTCAATGTGTTACTAAAGATCCCATCCTAATCTCTAGCATAATAGAAAGGGATGGCTCATGTAGGTTTATGCTGAAGATTAAAATTGGGGACTGAGACACATCAGAGAAATAAATAAGTGATTGGTGTGTTTCTTCTTTATTGAACAATCAAATGGTTTGTTTAGCAGGAACCAGAAGCAGTGACTAAATGGTACTTATGAATGATTGCTACCTCCAGCTAAAGCTATGGACTATATATGAATGACTGTTCCCTCCAGCTAAAGCTATGGACTATATATATGAATGACTGCTCCCTCCAGCTAAAGCTATGGACTATATATGAATGACTGCTTCCTCCAGCTAAAGCTATGAACTATATATGAATGATTGCTCTCTCCAGCTAAAGCTATATAGACTATATATGAATGGTGGCTCCATCCAGAAAAAGATATGGACAATATATGAAAGATGGCTCCCTCCAACTAAAACTATGAACTATATATAAATGATAGCTCCTCCAACAAAAGCTATGGACTATATACAATTTTTTGGCACCTTCCAGCTAAAGCTATGGACTATATATGAATGATGTCTACATCCAGCCAAAGCTTTTGGACTATATATGAATGATGTCTACATCCAGCCAAAGCTTTTGGACTATATATGAATGATGGCTCCCTCCAGTTTAGCCTTAGATTACTTATGTGTGGGTGGAAGGAAAACCAGCCTGTTGCCTGAGGGTTCTCCTTTAGGGAGGCTATTTGTAACATACAGTCTCTGCCCATGGCAAGCAGCTTTTCGTTATGCTACAGATTTTGGGTGGAAGATTGCAAATAAACACTTAGTTATGAAGGTTTCCACAGCATGTGGAGTTCAAGTCCATCCTTGATACTGGCGCAATCTCATGGTTTCTGGAACAATTGAGAAATGTGTCACTGGATGAACGAGCAACCTATGTAACATCTCATCTTCCAGAGGATGATTCAGTTTACATCTCTAGCGATGTAATGTGATGGTAAATTCGCCAGCATAAAGTCACATATTATGAAAGCTCCTGTCCTAAATATCATATCGATCTGCTTTTAGCATTAAAAAGTCCAACCTACCTTTAATAATGAATGTTTTTGTCCTGCTCTGTTAACTGCTGTAATGCAGCCTCTGTCACAGAATTTCTCTTTGACTTGTTTGACTGGCAGCTGTTTTAGCCAATAAGAGTCTCACCATGCGCCCCATGTAAAGTATTGACAGCACACTCCCGTGCTTGTAATACTGACTGCAAGAAGAACTGTGCAACTCGCTACGCTGTTTGGGCATCAGAAACAGTAAGGCGGCTTACTGTTATCACAGAATCTGCTAACAGTAAACAGTGATTTCTGTTGCGCAAACAGCGTAGTGAGTTGCGCAGATCTTCTTGCAGTCAGAGTTACAAGCACGGGAGCGTGCTGTCAATACTTTACATGGGGTGCAGGGTGAGGCTCTGATTGGCTAAAACAACTGCCAGTCAAACAAGCCAAAGAGAAATTATGTGACAGAGGCTGCATTACAGCAGTTACAGAAACCGGTAAAAAACACCATTCATTTTTAAAGGTAGATTGGATTTTTTAATGCTAAAACAGATCGATATGCTAGTTAGGACAGGAGCTTTGATAATATGCTGGCGAATTTACCATCACTTTATGAACATATTATGCTGGTGACCTCCAGTTAAGCCGACATCAATTTATTTTGATTAAATTTATGTTCAAATTTATGCTCTGAATAGTTGCAACATGTAGCTACATTCATAGCAGACCTAGCATAGAACAAAGGGAAGTCGATAAAGTTAAAGGGATACTAAACCCATTTTTTTTCCTTTCATGATTTGAATAGAGCATGCATTTTTAAGCAACTTGCTAATTTAGGGTGCTGAACCAAAAATGGGCCGGCTCCAAAGCTTTCATTGTTGCTTTTTCAAATAAAGATAGCAAAAGAACAAAGAAAATGTGATAATAGGAGTAAATTAGCAAGTTTGCTTAAAATTGCATTCTCTATCTAAATCATGAAAGAAAAAAATTGGGTTTAGTATCCCCTTTAAAATAATAAACTAAGCAGATGCCCCCTGCGGCAGCACACTGGGGCAACACTCCACCTAAGAATAAATGCAGAACTCTCTGGGTGCCAAAAAATATTTTCAATCATTTAGATTTTTGAACAACTGGTTCTACCTTCCTAAGTGAGTTTGCCCTAAAAGGTTTCTGAATATTTGAAAAGGTAATTACTAATGGGTATGGGAGAATGTTACAATTTTGACATATAAATAAAAATAAATAGCTCCAATGGCTTTCAATTTCTCAGTTGAATGTTTATATAAAACAAGTGTTGACAATGTCCTATTTAGACGGTACATTTGAATACGGATTCCCAAAGAATTGCACGTTGTGAGTGTTCCACAAACATTTAAAATGAAAGCAGCCAACACTCTTTAATTTTAAACAATTTTCCTAAACAGCTACAGATTGCTAATTAGCATTCCACTTCAGCTGCATTTCTAGATATGTAAAAAAAAATTATATTAATCACCTCTATAAAGCTGATCTAACGCAGAATAAAGGCAACAGCGAAATTATATTACTAAGCAAAAAACAAACAGGTGAATAGATATTAAAGAGACATGGAACTGATTTATTAACTTTAAAATATATTTCTGAAAACAAAAATATTGTAGTAGCAAAAATAAAATTGTGTTTAGCACACATAAATCAAACACACTTACTTTGGTTGAGCTTCCAAATAATATCCCTTCAGCTAAAGAAATCTAAACTTTCAAATGGTTTTATTTTTACTAAAACATTGTGCTTTTACAATGTAAGTGATTGTGCATCAGTTTCATGCCCCCTCTTTGTCAAACTAAAATATTACCCACTTACCTACTGCCCCGATATGCAACATAAGGAAGCAAGAAAATATAAAGAGTCTTAATAAAAGGATTACACTTTATCAGATACTTGATTATTATATATGGACCATGGAGAAAATGTAACCAATACATACATACCTTTGTTGTAACTCTTTCATGGAAGGTGTCAAATAACTAGCAGTGACCAAATTTACTTTATTCTTGATGCATTTCTTCGCCACTAAAGGATGCGCAACATACGGAAGTAGGCTATATAATAGAAGTACAAGAGCCAATTCGGGGGGAAAAAAAAAAGTTTAGAAAATAATATTGATTATTGGAAAATTAGAAGTAAAAAAAAAATGGAGAGGAGATGAAGAGAGTGAGTTGAGACTGGGACATACATGCTAGTTGCTATGATTACGGCTATGCTGAAACGCGTAAGCCTGCCAGCCAGAGGTGCCCCATCTCTGTTTCTATGACACTGTATGTCCGATTTTTAATTGACCAATAAAGGTTATGTTTTATTTAACTTTCCAACGCTCTCGCTATACTCTTTTTGGTGGACATACATGCTAGTTGTCACATTTTTATATTAAAAAGAGGGCATAAAAATGTATCGTGTTTTCTTTTCTAAAAAAAAAAAAAAAAACAAACAAAAAACTATCTTTGTGCGGCGAAAAAAAAATGTTTTTAGGATTGTAGGTGTGTACAATGAAATCACTTGAGTTTCAAATGAGTAGTAGATTTCTTTTTGTCACATTTCAAAAGATAATAAAATTTTCCTTCCCACTGCATCAACCAATCACAAAATGCATAACATATACTATATATATATATATATATATATATATATATATATATATATATATATATATATATATATATATATATATATATATATATATATATATATATATATACACACACACACACACACACACACTGCATATTCTTGCACATACTCAGTAGGATCTGGTGCCGCAGATAATGTGCATATAAAAAGATTGTGCACGTTTACATAATGAAAGCAATTTAGAAAGTTCTATTAATAACACTAACTTGGCTCAGCTGACATCTACATACTATAGTTTAGATGTATTAATATCAGTTGTGACTGATAATCCTTTGTATTCTAATACAACAAAATGAATATAAAAATATATGGTTCAAGAACCTGATAACCAGGTCATGTTTCTTCACAAGAGCGGAGAGCTTCTCTTCATTTTTGGACACATCCATAGCCACTGGGGTTGTATTTTTGTATCTCTTGGATAGATGATCAATTTGATCCTTTATCATGGATACTGGAGATAAACAAGGGATACTCAGACTTTTAAATAATACATTACAATATATGTACAATTATTTTACAAACATACAATCCATCTGTGTTCAACAAAAAGCATTGTAATTTATAGTATATTAGTTCACACATTTGCTACACTGATAGCATTATTATGATGATCGGAATTCTCTCTATACACTATTTTTGGTATCGTTTGTTGAAAAAGAGTAGCAATGCACTAGAGGGAGCTAGCTGAATTCATTTTGTGAGCCAATGACAAAAGGCATATTTGTGCAGCCACCTGCCAGCTAGCTCCTATTATTGCACTGCTGATTCTAAGCCTACCTAGGTATGCTTTTTAACAAAAGATACAAAAAGTATTAGTGGACACATTTTCTAGAAAATTAGAAAGTACAGATGATATTAAAAATCTGGTATCATTATTATGATTATCAGAATGGTTTCTAGCTCTCTACACCTATCACTTGGCAACAAAGTCAAATTTTATGTATACAATAATCGTTACTTATCCATTTAGAAAATAATATATTAAATTGTGCGTCTCTCAGCAAATGAGCAACAGATCCCTAGGTATCACTAACATGCACTTTCTGTTGATTCCCCTTAAACAGCTTTTTTTCTCAACCTTTTTTTACATGCAAATATATTTTTAAAATGCAGCATTTACCTGCTGTTATCTCCACGTTGGGATCCCTTGTCAAATAATTTATGACAGGTTCAGAAACATAACCAGATCCAAGCACTAAAATCTTCTTTGTTGTCCCCATTGCAATAAACTGTGCGTGCTCTCTAAAATAAAAACTGATATTTAGCTTGTGGTTTGTGGCTAGACTGAATACAAGCTGATCTGAAATGCTGTAAACAAACTAAGTTTGAGAAGACTTTGAACCTCAAGCTTCAGCAAAAAAAAATAAAAAGAAATTATGCTTACCAGATAATTTCCTTTCCTTCTGTATAGGGAGAGTCCACAGCTGCATTCATTACTTGTGGGAAATACTGAACCTGGCCCCCAGGAGGAAGCAAAGATACTCCATCCAAAGGTTTAAATATCTCCCCCACTTCCCTCATCCCCCAGTCATTCTGCCGAAGGAACAAGAAAAAGTAGGAGAAATATCAGGGTGAAAAAGGTGCCAGAAGAACAAGTTAAAATTTAGGGTCGCCCAACGGAGAACACGTGCGGAAGCTGCGGACTCTCCCTGTACAGAAGGAAAGGAAATTATCTGGAAAGCATAATGTATGTTTTCCTTCTTAATACAGGGAGAGTCCACAGCTGTATTCATTACTTGACGGAAATTTTACCCAAGCTACAGAGGACACTGAACGGGAGGGCAAAAAGGAAGAGGTGGACCCCACCTGAGGACACCACAGCCTGCAAAACCCTTTCTCACAAAGGCTGCTTCAACAGAAGCAAAAAACTCAATATTATTTCTGGAAAAAGAATGTAAGGACCAAGTAGTCCGCCCAACAAAACTGATCCATAGAGGCCTCATTTAAGCGGCCCAAGAAGGACGTCACTGCTTGAAAAAAACAGAGCCGTAAACCTCTGAGGGGGCTTGTGTCCCGCTGACTCATACCCCAAGCGGAAGATACTCCTTAACTTAACAGATAAGGAAGTCTAAGATGCAATCTGACCCTTAAGCTTCCCAGACAAATAATAAACAGAGAAAACTGTCTATTCCTATATAGCCTGAAGATAGGACTTTAAGGTACGACTCCATATTATGTAGTAAACTTTTTCATCTACTCGACTGAAGATGCGATTTGACACAACCTTAGGAGGATCCTAGCAAAGTTCATAGAACAGCCTTACTATCGTGGAACACCCGATAAGGAGGATCGCATTGCAAGGCAGTAAACTCAGAGACTTCTGCACGCAGAAGCAATATTTAGATGTAAAGGGACTTCTAAAATAACAACTTAGAGACAACCTCAAGCATAGGTACAACGGTAGCCTGATGCAAAAAAAAAATAAGAGCAAGATCCAAAACCCCAAGGAGGAGCATCCGAACTACACACCTGCCTGAACACAGTTGGAGTCCTAACAAACTGTACGTCCAGAAGCTCAACGAGCCTCTGGAGCCAAAAAACAGACAGGGCCAAAACTTTCCCAACAAGGAACTAGTTAAGAGGCCCTTCTCCAGATCATCCTGGAGGAAGGAAAGAATCCTGGCAGGCCTGATAATGTGCCTGGACGAACCACGCTCTTCACAGCCGAAAAAGTCCTCCACACCTATGATAGATGACGAGAGACCAGCTTACGCGCTTTAAGGAGAGGCCCATAACCTCTCAGAAAAACTGTCTTCAGCTAAGACTAAGCGACAACTTGCAGTCCGCCTCAGAGAAAAAAAGATTTGAGGAGGCCAAGAGACCTTGTTACAGCAGATCCCTGCGACAAGGAAACCTTTATGGAGGCAAAACCACTAAATCGAGAAACACTATCTATGCGGCCTCAACAGAGCAATCAGTATTACTGATGCCTACCCCTGCTAGATTTGAGCCACCACTCAAGGAAAGAGTGAAATGCTAGAAAAGGAAAAAAAATTGTAATGAACCTCCAAGGCACCGCTAATGTATCCATTAGCTCCGCCTGAGGATCCCTGAACTACGACTCATAATGGGTAAACTGGAAAAGACGGGACATCCTGAGATTCTCATTCGGTGTCCACTTCCCATTACATTCAGATAAAAGGGAATTTTTTAGATTACATCCATCTCAGATGATCACCCCCGGAGAGATGGTCGCTGACAACAAGCAGCAGTGGGCCTCTGCCCACTACCAAACCCAAGATACTACCCTCAATGCTAGCAAGTCTCTCAATCTCATAAGGAGATCCAAACCAGCAAAACTAAGACCGACTAGAATCTCTACACTGGGACAAACCCAGTAGAGTAAACCCTCAGAGCAGAACAGATTGCCTGAAGATCCAAAAAGATAAATGGGAGGGAAAACCTCCTAAGTTTCCTGGCCCCCTTAGGCACGACCTCCCCAACATGATGGACTTGCAACCGAAGTCAAAATCGCCCCGGGTGATTTAAGAAAGATGTTCCACAGGACAGGGAGATCTTGACAAGGACACTGGAGAGCTATTCTCTCAACCAGTAGACCAGGAAAATCTGCTAAGACAGATTCGAAACAGCTCCACTCCACTGCCTCAGCATACACCGAACCTCGGTTGGGATGAGACCTGGCAAAAGGAATGAAGTCCAATATGGACCCCATGACAAGTCATCACCCCCCAACACAGAGCTAGCGATGGCCTGAAGGAGGTCTGGAGGGCACGCCCTGAAGAAGCCAACCCTAAAGAAAAGTCTACCTGGCTAAAAAGGCTAAATTAGTATCCAGGGCTCCAACCTGGCACCTACACCAGAGAAATTCTGGTCTAGATCCATCTCTGAGGATCGAGGAAGACAAAATCCCTAAAAGTCCTCTATCAGACAAGACAATGGTAATTAAACCAGAATTGTCAAAGCAAGGGAAGCTACCGTTGGATCTGGATTCTGGCCACTGCCAAAATAAAACCCCAGATCCTAAAAAAATTCTAGAATCAGTAGCGAGACTAAAAAAAGTACTGGAAGAGCCGGTCTTTAGGAACCGAAAAGTTCCTAAAGAAGGAATGAAAAGGTATGATATCCTTCCTGGACAGTGATCCTGCACTGCTCCTCCTGTACAGAAGGTAGAGTGTACCTTATAGTCTCCCTCTGGAACAAGGAGACATGATAAGCTTTGCTTAAGTACCATAGGATTTAAAAAACAAAAAAGTGCCACAGCGTTGAGAAAAACAAAATTTATGCTTACCTGATAAATTCATTTCTCCTGTAGTGTGGTCAGTCCACGGGTCATCATTACTTCTGGGATATTATCTCCTCCCCTACAGGAAGTGCAAGAGGATTCACCCAGCAGAGCTGCTATATAGCTCCTCCCCCCTACGTCACCTCCAGTCATTCAACCAAAGGACCAACGAGAAAGGAGAAGCCCAAGGGTGTAGTGGTGACTGGAGTATAATCCAAAAAATTTTTAGCCTGCCATAAAAAACAGGGCGGGCCGTGGACTGACCACACTACAGGAGAAATGAATTTATCAGGTAAGCATAAATTTTGTTTTCTCCTGTTAAGTGTGGTCAGTCCACGGGTCATCATTACTTCTGGGATACCAATACCAAAGCAAAAGTACACGGATGACGGGAGGGACAGGCAGGCTCTTTATACGGAGGGAACCACTGCCTGAAGAACCTTTCTCCCAAAAACAGCCTCCGAAGAAGCAAAAGTGTCAAATTTGTAAAATTTGGAAAAAGTATGAAGAGAAGACCAAGTTGCAGCCTTGCAAATCTGTTCAACAGAAGCCTCATTCTTAAAGGCCCAAATGGAAGCCACAGCTCTAGTAGAATGAGCTGTAATTCTTTCAGGAGGCTGCTGTCCAGCAGTCTCATAGGCTAATCGTATTATGCTACGAAGCCAAAAAGAGAGAGAGGTAGCCGAAGCTTTTTGACCTCTCCTCTGACCAGAATAAACGACAAACAGGGAAGACGTTTGACGAAAATCCTTAGTTGCCTGTAGATAAAATTTCAGGGCACGGACTACATCTAGATTGTGTAGCAGACGTTCCTTCTTCGAGGAAGGATTAGGACACAAAGATGGAACAACAATCTCTTGATTGATATTCCTGTTAGTGACCACCTTAGGTAGGAACCCAGGTTTAGTACGCAGAACTACCTTGTCTGAATGAAAAATCAGATAAGGAGAATCACAATGTAAGGCAGATAACTCAGAAACTCTTCGAGCCGAGGAAATAGCCATTAAAAACAGAACTTTCCAAGATAACAACTTGATATCAATGGAATGAAGGGGTTCAAATGGAACACCCTGTAAAACATTAAGAACTAAGTTCAAACTCCATGGCGGAGCAACAGTTTTAAACACAGGCTTGATCCTAGCTAAAGCCTGACAAAAAGCTTGAACGTCCGGAACTTCTGACAGACGTTTGTGTAAAAGAATGGACAGAGCTGAAATCTGTCCCTTTAAAGAACTAGCGGATAACCCCTTTTCTAAACCTTCTTGTAGAAAAGACAATATCCTTGGAATCCTAACCTTACTCCATGAGTAACTCTTGGATTCGCACCAATATAAGTATTTACGCCATATTTTATGGTAAATCCTTCTGGTAACAGGCTTCCTAGCCTGTATTAAGGTATCAATAACTGGCTCAGAAAAACCACGTTTTGATAAAATCAAGCGTTCAATTTCCAAGCAGTCAGCTTCAGAGAAGTTAGATTTTGATGTTTGAATGGACCCTGGATCAGAAGGTCCTGTTTCAGAGGTAGAGACCAAGGCGGACAGGATGACATGTCCACTAGATCTGCATACCAAGTCCTGCGTGGCCATGCAGGTGCTATTAGAATCACTGATGCTCTCTCCTGTTTGATTCTGGCAATCAATCGAGGAAGCATCGGGAAGGGTGGAAACACATAAGCCATCCCGAAGGTCCAAGGTGCTGTCAAAGCATCTATCAGAACCGCTCCCGGATCCCTGGATCTGGACCCGTAGCGAGGAAGCTTGGCGTTCTGACGAGACGCCATGAGATCTATCTCTGGTTTGCCCCAACGTCGAAGTATCTGGGCAAAGACCTCCGGATGAAGTTCCCACTCCCCCGGATGAAAAGTCTGACGACTTAAGAAATCCGCCTCCCAGTTCTCCACTCCCGAGATGTGGATTGCAGACAGGTGGCAAGAGTGAGACTCTGCCCAGCGAATTATCTTTGATACTTCCATCATTGCTAGGGAGCTTCTTGTCCCTCCCTGATGGTTGATGTAAGCTACAGTCGTGATGTTGTCCGACTGAAACCTGATGAACCCCCGAGTTGTTAACTGGGGCCAAGCCAGAAGGGCATTGAGAACTGCTCTCAATTCCAGAATGTTTATTGGAAGGAGACTCTCCTCCTGATTCCATAGTCCCTGAGCCTTCAGAGAATTCCAGACAGCGCCCCAACCTAGTAGGCTGGCGTCTGTTGTTACAATTGTCCAGTCTGGCCTGCTGAATGGCATCCCCCTGGACAGGTGTGGCCGATAAAGCCACCATAGAAGAGAATCTCTGGTCTCTTGATTCAGATTCAGAGTAGGGGACAAATCTGAGTAATCCCCATTCCACTGACTTAGCATGCACAATTGCAGCGGTCTGAGATGTAGGCGTGCAAAAGGTACTATGTCCATTGCCGCTACCATTAAGCCGATCACCTCCATGCATTGAGCTACTGACGGGTGTTGAATTGAATGAAGGACACGGCATGCATTTTGAAGCTTTGTTAACCTGTCTTCTGTCAGGTAAATCTTCATTTCTACAGAATCTATCAGAGTCCCCAAGAAGGGAACTCTTGTGAGTGGAAAGAGAGAACTCTTCTTTTCGTTCACCTTCCATCCATGCGACCTTAGAAATGCCAGTACTAACTCTGTATGAGACTTGGCAGTTTGAAAGCTTGAAGCTTGTATCAGAATGTCGTCTAGGTACGGAGCTACCGAAATTCCTCGCGGTCTTAGTACCGCCAGAAGAGTACCCAGAACCTTTGTGAATATTCTTGGAGCCGTAGCCAATCCGAATGGAAGAGCTACAAACTGGTAATGCCTGTCTAGAAAGGCAAACCTTAGATACCGGTAATGATTTCTGTGAATCGGTATGTGAAGGTAAGCATCCTTTAAATCCACTGTGGTCATGTACTGACCCTCTTGGATCATGGGCAAAATTGTTCGAATAGTTTCCATCTTGAATGATGGAACTCTTAGGAATTTGTTTAGGATCTTTAAATCCAAGATTCGCCTGAAAGTTCCCTCTTTTTTGGGAACTACAAACAGATTTGAGTAAAACCCTTGTCCTTGTTCCGACCGCGGAACTGGATGGATCACTCCCATTAATAAAAGATCTTGTACGCATCGTAGGAACGCTTCCTTCTTTATTTGGTTTGTTGACAACCTTGACAGATGAAATCTCCCTCTTGGGGGAGAGGATTTGAAGTCCAGAAGGTATCCCTGAGATATGATCTCTAACGCCCAGGGATCCTGAACATCTCTTGCCCAAGCCTGGGCGAAGAGAGAAAGTCTGCCCCCTACTAGATCCGGTCCCGGATCGGGGGCCCTCGATTCATGCTGTCTTAGGGGCAGCAGCAGGTTTCCTGGCCTGCTTGCCCTTGTTCCAGGACTGGTTAGGTTTCCAGCCTTGTCTGTAGCGAGCAACAGCTCCTTCCTGTTTTGGTGCAGAGGAAGTTGATGCTGTTCCTGCTTTGAAATTATGAAAGGAACGAAAATTAGACTGTCTAGCCCTAGGTTTGTCTTTGTCCTGAGGCAGGGCATGGCCTTTACCTCCTGTAATGTCAGCGATAATCTCTTTCAACCCGGGCCCGAATAAGGTCTGCCCTTTGAAAGGTATATTAAGCAATTTAGATTTAGAAGTAACATCAGCTGACCAGGATTTTAGCCACAGTGCTCTGCGTGCCTGAATGGCAAATCCGGAATTCTTAGCCGTAAGTTTAGTTAAATGTACTACGGCATCTGAAATAAATGAGTTAGCTAACTTAAGGGCTTTAAGTTTGTGTGTAATCTCATCTAGTGTAGATGATTCAAGTGTCTCTTCCAGAGACTCAAACCAAAATGCTGCTGCAGCCGTGACAGGCGCAATACATGCAAGAGGTTGCAATATAAAACCTTGTTGAACAAACATTTTCTTAAGGTAACCCTCTAATTTTTTATCCATTGGATCTGAAAAAGCACAGCTATCCTCCACCGGGATAGTGGTACGCTTAGCTAAAGTAGAAACTGCTCCCTCCACCTTAGGGACCGTTTGCCATAAGTCCCGTGTGGTGGCGTCTATTGGAAACATTTTTCTAAATATCGGAGGAGGTGAGAACGGCACACCGGGCCTATCCCACTCCTTAGTAACAATTTCAGTAAGTCTCTTAGGTATAGGAAAAACATCAGTACTCGCCGGTACCCGCAAAATATTTATCCAACCTACACATTTTCTCTGGTATTGCAACTGTGTTACAATCATTCAGAGCCGCTAACACCTCCCCTAGTAATACACGGAGGTTTTCCAGCTTAAATTTAAAATTTGAAATATCTGAATCCAGTCTGTTTGGATCAGAACCGTCACCCACAGAATGAAGTTCTCCGTCCTCATGTTCTGCCACCTGTGACGCAGTGTCTGACATGGCCCTAATATTATCAGCGCACTCTGTTCTCACCCCAGAGTGATCACGCTTGCCTCTAAGTTCTGGTAATTTAGCCAAAACTTCAGTCATAACAGTAGCCATATCCTGTAATGTGATTTGAAATGGCCGCCCAGATGTACTCGGCGCTACAATATCACGCACCTCCCGAGCGGGAGATGCAGGTACTGACACGTGAGGCGAGTTAGTCGGCATAACTCTCCCCTCGTTGTTAGGTGAAATATGTTCAGTTTGTACAGATTGACTTTTATTTAAAGTAACATCAATACAATTAGTACATAAATTTCTATTGGGCTCCACTTTGGCATTAGCACATATAGCACATGTATCTTCCTCTGAATCAGACATGTTTAACACACTAGCAATAAACTAGCAACTTGGAAATGCTTTTCAAGTAATTTACAATAACATGAAAACGAACTGTGCCTATAAGAAGCACAGAAAAAATTATGACAGTTGAAAATAAATAAGTTATAGCATCAAATCTTTGTAAGAAATATACAATTTTAGCAAAGGATTGTTCCCATTAGCAAAGGATAACTAACCCTGACAGCAGAAAAATACACAAATAAACGTTTTTTATCACAGTCAACTACAATCTTCACAGCTCTGCTGTGAATGATTACCTCCCTCAAAACAAGCTTTGGAGATCCCTGAGTTCTGTAGAGATGAACCGGATCATGCAGGAAGAAAATTAACTTCTGACTGAGTTTTTTGATGCGTAGTAAAAGCGCCAAAAATGGCCCCTCCCCCTCACACATAACAGTGAGAGAGATCAGTAAACTGCTTTAATTTAAACAAAACTATTGCCAAGTGGAAAAAATAGTGCCCAAAAGATTTTTTCACCCAGTACCTCAGAGAAATAAACGATTTTACATGCCAGTAAAAAAACGTTTAACCTCAATAAATTAATTGTTATTTAAAACCTATTGCAAATCCCTGCAAATTAGGTTAAGACTATGCATACAGTATAAATCCAGTGAAGTACCATTCCCCAGAATACTGAAGTGTAAAATATACATACATGACAGCCTGATACCAGCTACATCTACTGCATTTAAGGCTGAGTTTACATTATAACGGTATGGCAGGATTTTCTCATCAATTCCATGTCAGAAAATAATAAACTGCTACATACCTCTTTGCAGATTAATCTGCCCACTGTCCCCTGATCTGAAGTTTACCTCTCCTCAGATGGCCGAGAAACAGCAATATGATCTTAACTACTCCGGCTAAAATCATAGAAAAAACTCAGGTAGATTCTTCTTCAAATTCTACCAGAGAATGAATAACACACTCCGGTGCTATTATAAAATAACAAACTTTTGATTGAAGGTAATAAACTAATTAAAATCACCACAGTCCTCTCACACATCCTATCTATTCGTTGGGTGCAAGAGAATGACTGGAGGTGACGTAGGGGGGAGGAGCTATATAGCAGCTCTGCTGGGTGAATCCTCTTGCACTTCCTGTAGGGGAGGAGATAATATCCCAGAAGTAATGATGACCCGTGGACTGACCACACTTAACAGGAGAAATAAGCATACAATGCAGCTGTATATACAAAGGATTCCCTTATTCCTCAGTGCAACAAATGGTGAAGGGGAGATTACAGAGTCTGCAGAGTAAAATACTCTCCAGAGTAACTGATCATCAAATACAGCTGCGCTGCCACACGGCAGCTTAATGAATGCAGTACCTGGCTAATATAAAAAACCTTAGTAAAGATATAATAAAAATATATTTAATCTAAAGTGAAAAAATAGAAATAAAATGCAAATAAAATGGACTATATATATATATATACACACACAAAATTTGTTTTTTTAGCACACCTTACAAAAAGTTTAAATCCACATCTGGGAGTGCTGCCAATATGACCCAGTAATTACACAAACAAAGAGGTATCAGCGCACATCCATTTTCCAAAGCACAACATATTTTTTGAACTGCTGCAAAAAATTGCCTGCAAATACATCAAGAGACAACTATTTTTTTTAAATAATATTGGGAACTTAGTCACACAATATGGCCATATTCTGCTTAGCCAGTCACCACTTACAAGGTGCCCCAATTCGACTGGTCCTACACTACAGTCCTTTTGCCACAGAGGGCTGAATCATTCCTGCTTATACTCTTAATAATAGAATGAGACTCCCTGGCTTTTTATTAACAACTCTATTACACCATTATGAGCACACCTGAACTTGGGTGGGGTGCTTAAACTAATGGGAGATGGTCAGTCTCCCTGGTAATTTTAAATACAAATACAAATTTTGTTTTTTTAGCACACCTTACAAAAAGTTTAAATCCACATCTGGGAGTGCTGCCAATATGACCCAGTAATTACACAAACAAAGAGGTATCAGCACACATCCATTTTCCAAAGCACAACATATTTTTTGAACTGCTGCAAAAAATTGCCTGTAATTACTGGCCATATTGTGTGACCAAGTTCCCAATATTATTTAAAAAAGAATAGTTGTCTCTTGATGTATTTGCAGGCAATTTTTTGCAGCAGTTCAAAAAATATGTTGTGCTTTGGAAAATGGATGTGCGCTGATACCTCTTTGTTTGTGTAATTACTGGGTCATATTGGCAGCACTCCCAGATGTGGATTTAAACTTTTTGTAAGGTGTGCTAAAAAAACAAATTTTGTATTTGTATTTAAAATTACCAGGGAGACTGACCATCTCCCATTGGTTTAAGCACCCCACCCAAAATCAGGTGTGCTCATAATGGTGTAATAGAGTTGTGAATAAAAAGCCAGGGAGTCTCATTCTATTATGAAGAGTATAAGCAGGAATGATTCAGCCCTCTGTGGCAAAAGGACTGTACTGTAGGACCAGTCGAATTGGGGCACCTTGTAAGTGGTGACTGGCTAAGCAGAATATGGCCATATTGTGTGACTAAGTTCCCAATATTATTTAAAAAAGAATAGTTGTCTCTTGATGTATTTGCAGGCAATTTTTTGCAGCAGTTCAAAAAATATGTTGTGCTTTGGAAAATGGATGTGCGCTGATACCTCTTTGTTTGTGTATGTATATATATATATATATATATATATATATATATATATATATATATATGTATATATATATATATATATATATATATGTGTGTAAGTGTTAGTAACAGCAAATAAAAACCATATTATAAAAAACACATCTCATAAAAACATATCATAAAAAACACATTTCATAGAATAGACAATACATGGAATGCATAATACACATAATTCATAAATTCCAATATAAGGAATGTGTTGTGAAGATGAATATATTATGTTAAAAAAAAAAAGGGTAGACTTGTTTTGAAAAACAGGTCAGACAAAGTCCGTTTGAATTAGAAGCTTTAGCAGGTAAATGGTATGTCATTATATAGAGAGATCTATTCCAAAGGGAGGGACTATCATACCCAAATATCCTACTGAATAGATGCTGAGTTCAGAAATATATAAAGGATTAGGGCTATGTGAAATTAGGATCGTATATAATTCTTTACATTAATATAAAAAAGATTGGAAATCTTATTTATTTGGAGAAATATATAAAGAGAATTGTTCCAAAAATTGAACTGTCATACCTAAATATCCTACTACCTAAATGATGGAACTAAGCTCATATAATTGCAATTACAAAGAGTATTATTTTATGCGTTTTTTAATGTTTCAATATTTCAAATGACAGCTGCGATCTAGTTCTAAGTTCAAACCCATGGGGGTTAGTGAACCTAACTGGAAGATCCATTTCCCTTCCCTTTTGTTTTAAATTGGCATTATTGCATGAAGCAAACATTTTGCTTCATGCAATAATGTCAATATAAAACATTTTAAATATATGGGAATAGATAAATGTTCTAACCATTGGGGGGGGGGGGGGGGGGGGTCACCTACACAATGAAATTCTTAAAAGGGAAGGGAAATGGATCTTTCTTATATATTGGTGAACTCAGCATCTATTCAGTAGGATATTTGGGTATGATAGTCCCTCCCTTTGGAATACAGGTGAAACTCGAAAAATTAGAATATTGTCCAAAAGTTCATTTATTTTACTAATGTAACTTAAAAGGTGAAACTAATATATGAGATAGACTCATTACATGCAAAGCAAGATAGTTCAAGCCGTGATTAGTCATAATTGTGATGATTATGGCTTACAGCTCATGAAAACCCCAAATCCACAATCTCAGAAAATTAGAATATTGAGAAAAGGTGCAATATTCTAGGCTCAAAGTGTCCCACTCTAATCAGCTAATTAAGCCATAACACCTGCAAATGGTTCCTGAGCCTTTAAATGGTCTCTCAGTCTGGTTCAGTAGGAATCACAATCATGGGAAAGACTGCTGACCTGACAGTTGTGCAGAAAACCATCATTGGCACCCTCCATAAGGAGGGAAAGCCTCAAAAGGTAATTGCAAAAGAAGTTGGATGCTCCCAAAGTGCTGTATCAAAGCACATTAATAGAACATTATGTGGAAGGGAAAAGTGTGGAAGAAAAATGTGCACAAGCAGCAGGGATGACCGCATCCTCAAGAGGATTGTCAGGAAAAGGACTTTCAAAAATGTTGGGGACTTTCACAAGAGCCACCACACACAGACGGATCCTGGACATGGGCTTCAAATGTCTTATTCCTCTTGTCAAGCCACTCCTGAACAAACCCCTCTCAGAAGTGTCTTACCTGGGCTAAAGAAAAACAGACCTGGTCTGTTTCTCAGTGGTCCAAAGTCCTCTTTTCTGATGAGATTAACCCTTTGTTTGCGCATAGCAGTATGAGGCAAAAGCGCTAAGGCCACAGATATGGCCATACGGAACTGCGCAGTAACGTTTGATGGAAAAAGGCCCCCTCCAGGCCGAGGATTAGCGGTGCCAGGGGAAGCTGCATGTGTAGCATCAGATGACTCTAGGGGACACACCTCTCAGGACGAAGAGTCCTCAGAGGCGGAAGGCTCAGTGGTAACTAACATCTCAACATTGGTTGATGAAAACACCCTGTTGTGGCATACGGAACATAATTTAGAGGGCTGGACTACCTGGACCTCCTCACAATATACACAGGTATCGAATTCGGTCGTAGAGGGATCCCCTCTAAAAAAAAAAATCAGAATCCTTCATAACTAGGAAACCCTATTTAATTCAGAGAAAAAAGCCGGCACCTTATAACCCCAATGGCTGGGGCACTCACCACCTCCTATGAACCAGACAGTATAGAGAAACTCGTTCCTCTCCGAAGTCACTCGGTCAGGAATAGGAAATGGAAACCATGACCACTCTCGGTCACACAGTGCGCCATGCAGGACCACCCCTGCTAAAGGAAAAGTGCGCCAAGCTTAATAAAACTGCGCAGCTCTCAAGTAAAAAGGCAACCTTTACGTTCCATATCAGCCTATGAGCCCAAAAACATTTCACACATAAAGCAGCAGAAATAACATAAATATGATTAAACCCCACTGCCCAACAACCCCCTAAGGAGCCGTTAACATGAGTCTGGATGGATTCGCAGAAAGACTCTTCCTGCATCTCCAGAATCTAACTTTCATCAATGCTCTCACTAAGAGGCTGACAAGACTTTTTAAAACTCCCAACAGTCCCATATCGAAGGGTAGATACCCTTCCTAAGGAACTACTAAGAAATCTTCTGACACTTCTCTGCCAACCTCCTGTGACGAAAGGCAAAGAATGACTGGGGATGAGGGAAGTGGGGGAGGTATTTAAGCCTTTGGGTGTGTCTTTGCCTCCTCCTGGTGGCCAGGTTCAGTATTTCCCCACAAGTAATGAATGCAGCTGTGGACTCTCCCTGTATTAAGAAGGGAAAAAAAGAGGAAAAAAAGAAATCTGAAGTAGTAAAATGTGCTAAGAAGTGCTAGAACCCTTTTAAATCTAATCCACTCCCAACTTTAACTTTCATATTAAAGGGACAGTCGAATCCAAAATAAACATTCATGATTCAAATAGGGCATGTCATTTTAAACAACTTTCAAATTTACTTTTATCACCAATTTTTCTTTGTTATATGGGTATTCTTAGTTGAAAGCTAAACCTAGGTAGGCTCATATGCTAATTTCTTAGACCTTGAAGGCCGCCTCTAATCTGAATGAATTTTGACAGTTTTCGCCACTAGCGGGCGCTAGTTCATCGGTTTCATATAGATAACATTGAGCTCACACACGTAAAGTTACCCAGGAGTCAGCACTGATTGGCTAAAATACAAGTCTGTCAAAAGAACTGAAATGAGGGGGCAGTTTGCAGAGGCATAGATACAAGGTAATTACAGAGGTAAAAAAAAAAGTGTATTATTATAAACTGTGTTGGTTATGCAAAACTGGGGAATGTGTAATCAAGGGATTATCTATCTTTTTAAACAACAAAAATTCTGGTGTTAACTGTCCCTTTAAATAAACAAATTAATTTAACTACCAATCATGAAACTGTTGGGCTCTTTTGTGTTACACATTTATAGATTTAACTGACAAACCCTCCTTGCTTTAATAAGTTCCCTTCTGAGAGCAAATCATAATTTTTAAAGACTTGCTTCAAACATTGGGAGAACTAGGGGAGTAAAAACAGTTTTGAACACCTATACAGGATGGTTTATAGCACAAATAGTCTATGAAATGTTTTTATAAATATTATTTTTACTATTCCAAGTGAGTTAGAACAAGGGTAGGAGCAAACATACATTAATATGATTGGTTGTCAACCCTCAGAATTCAAATATGAATTTTGTTTAATTTTATTTATGGTAAGATATTTTATGCCTGCACAATAGCAAGATGATGCAAAGAATGTTGCTGTTTTGTGAAGATAAACCGATGCTGAAAGCAACACTATTTAAGGTTTATTTAAACTGTAACTTTTCCTACATTTTTTGTTTCAAACTAAAGTAATCTCTAAAAACTTGCACCTAGATTTAGAGTTCTGCGTTAGCCGTCTAAAGCAGCGTTAAGGGGTCCTAATGCTGCTTTTTACCGCCCGCTTGTATTTAGAGTCAGACAGGAAAGGGTCTAACGCTCACTTCCCTACAGCGATCCAGGCTACCGCAGAACCCCTTACGCCAATTGCGTATCCTATCTTTTCAATGGGATCTGCCTAACGCTGGTATTTGGAGTCTTGGGAGAAGTGAGCAGTAGACCCTCTACCGACAAGACTCCTACCGACGAAAAAAAGTCAGTAGTTAAGAGCTTTATGTGCAAACGCGTGAATATAAAGTTCTTAACTACTGTGCTCTAAAGTACACTAACACCCATAAACTAGCTATGTACCCATAAACCGAGGCCCCCCACATCGCCGCCACTATAAAAAAATGTTAACCCCTAATCTGCTGACCGGACACTGCCGCCACCTACATTATACCTATAAACCCCTAATCTGCTGTCCCTAACATCGCCGACCCCTATATTATATTTATTAACCCCTAATCTGCCCCCCCAACGTCGCCGCTACATAACTACACTTATTAACCCCTAATCTGCCAACCGGACATCGCCGCCACTATAATAAATGTATTAACCCCATAAACCGCTGCACTCCCGCCTCGCAAACACTAGAATAAATAGTATTAACCCCTAATCTGCCCTCACTAACATCCTCGCCACCTACCTACAATTATTAACCCCTAATCTCCCGCCTGCACCGTCGCCGCTACTATAATAAAGTTATTAACCCCTAAACCTAAGTCTAACCCTAACCCTAACACCCCTCTAACATAAATATAATTTAAATTAAACAAAATAATATTCCTAAAATTAACTAAATTAATCCTATTTAAAACTAAATACTTACCTATAAAATAAACCCTAATATAGCTACAATATAACTAATAATTACATTGTAGCTATTTTAGGATTTATATTTATTTTACAGGCAACTTTGTATTTATTTTAACTAGGTACAATAGCTATTAAATAGTTAATAACTATTGAATAGCTACCTAGTTAAAATAAGTACAAAATTTCCTGTAAAATAAATCCTAACCTAAGTTACAATTAAACCTAACACTACACTATCAATAAATTAATTAAATAAATTAACTACAAGTACCTAAAATAAAATACAATAAAATAAACTATTCTATAATACAAAAAAAACAAACACTAAATTACAAAATATAAAAAAGAATTACAAGCAGTTTAAACTAATTACACCTAATATAACCCTAATAAAATAAAAATGCCCCCCAAAATAAAAAATTCCCTACCCTATTCTAAATTACCAAGTAACCAGCTCTTTTACCAGCCCTTAAAAGGGCTTTTTGCAGGGAATTGCCCCAAAGTAATCAGCTCTTTTACCTGAAAATAAAAATACAATACCCCCCCAACATTAAAACCCACCACCCACATAACCCTACTCTAACCCACCCAAACTCCCCTTAAATAAACCTAACACTACCCCCCTGAAGACCTCCCTACCTTGAGTTGTCTTCATCCTATCCGGGCCGAAGTCTTCATCCGATGGGGCAGAAGAGGACATCCAGACCGGCAGAAGTCTTCATCCTATCCAGGCAGAAGAAGACATCCGGACCGGCAGAAATCTTCATCCATCCGACGAGGAGCGGCTCCATCTTCAAGACCTCCGGCGCGGAACATCCTTCCTGGCCGACGGACTAAAGACGAATGCCTGGTCCTTTAAATGACGTCATCCAAGATGACTTCCCTCGAATTCCGATTGGCTGATAGGATTCTATCAGCCAATCGTAATTAAGGTAGGATAAATCTGACTGGCTGATTCAATCAGTCAATCAGATTGAAGTTCAATCTGATTGGCTGATCCAATCAGCCAATCGTATTGAACTCACATTCTATTGGCTGTTCCGATCAGCCAATAGAATGCGAGTTCAATACGATTGGTTGATTGGATCAGCCAATCAGATTTTTTTCTACCTTAATTCCGATTGGCTGATAAAATTCTATCAGCCAATCGGAATTCGAGGGACGCCATCTTGGATGACGTCATTTAAAGGACCAGGCATTCGTCATTAGTCCATCGGCCAGGAAGGATGCTCCGCGCCGGAGGTCTTGAAGATGGAGCCGATCCTCGTCGGATGGATGAAGATAGAAGATGCCGCTTGGATGAAGATGTCTGTCGGTCTGGATGTCCTCTTCTGCCCTGATAGGATGAAGACTTCTGCCGGTCTGGATGTCCTCTTCTGCCCGGCTAGGTGAAGACGACTCAAGGTAGGGAGATCTTCAGGGGGGTAGTGTTAGGTTTATTTAAGGGGGGTTTGGGTGGGTTAGAGTAGGGGTATGTGGGTGGTGGGTTTTAATGTTGGGGGGGTATTGTATTTTTATTTTCAGGTAAAAGAGCTGATTAATTTGGGGCAATGCCCCGCAAAAACATAATTTATGCTTACCTGATAAATTTATTTCTCTTGTGGTGTATCCAGTCCACGGATCATCCATTACTTGTGGGATATTCTCCTTCCCAACAGGAAGTTGCAAGAGGATCACCCACAGCAGAGCTGCTATATAGCTCCTCCCCTAACTGCCATATCCAGTCATTCGACCGAAACAAGCAGAGAAAGGAGAAACCATAGGGTGCAGTGGTGACTGTAGTTTAAATTAAAATTTAGACCTGCCTTAAAAAGACAGGGCGGGCCGTGGACTGGATACACCACAAGAGAACTAAATTTATCAGGTAAGCATAAATTATGTTTTCTCTTGTAAGGTGTATCCAGTCCACGGTTCATCCATTACTTGTGGGATACCTATACCAAAGCTAAAGTACACGGATGAAGGGAGGGACAAGGCAGGCTTAAATGGAAGGAACCACTGCCTGTAGAACCTTTCTCCCAAAAATAGCCTCCGAAGAAGCAAAAGTATCAAATTTGTAAAATTTTGAAAAGGTATGAAGCGAAGACCAAGTCGCCGCCTTGCATATCTGTTCAACAGAAGCCTCATTCTTAAAGGCCCAGGTGGAAGCCACAGCTCTAGTAGAAAGAGCTGTAATTCTTTCAGGGGGCTGCTGTCCAGCAGTCTCATAGGCTAAGCGTATTACGCTCCGAATCCAAAAAGAAAGAGAGGTTGCTGAAGCTTTTTGACCTCTCCTCTGTCCAGAGTAAACAACAAACAGTGTAGATGTTTGGCGAAAATCTTTAGTAGCTTGTAAGTAAAACTTCAAAGCACGGACCACGTCCAGATTATGTAAAAGACGTTCCTTCTTTGAAGAAGGATTAGGACACAATGATGGAACAACAATCTCTTGATTGATATTCTTGTTAGAAACTACCTTAGGTAAAAATCCAGGTTTTGTACGCAGAACTACTTTATCTGAATGGAAAATCAGATAAGGAGAATCACATTGTAAGGCAGATAACTCAGAGACTCTCCGAGCCGAGGAAATAGCCATCAAAAACAGAACTTTCCAAGATAACAGCTTAATATCAATGGAATGAAGGGGTTCAAACGGAACCCCTTGAAGAACTTTAAGAACCAAGTTTAAACTCCATGGGATAGCAACAGGTTTAAACACAGGCTTAATTCTAACCAAAGCCTGACAAAAAGCTTGAACGTCTGGAACTTCTGCCAGATGCTTGTGCAAAAGAATAGACAGAGCAGAAATCTGTCCCTTTAAAGAACTAGCTGATAATCCTTTTTCCAAACTCTCTTGGAGAAAGGACAATATCCTAGGAATCCTAACCTTACTCCATGAGTAATTCTTGGATTCACACCAATAAAGATATTTACGCCATATCTTATGATAGATTTTCCTGGTGACAGGCTTTCGTGCCTGTATAAGGGTATCAATGACTTACTCGGAGAAGCCACGCTTTGATAAAATCAAGCGTTCAATCTCCATGCAGTCAGTCTCAGAGAAAGATTCGGATGATTGAAAGGACCTTGTAGTAGAAGGTCTTGTCTCAGAGGCAGGGTCCATGGTGGAAAGGATGACATGTCCACTAGGTCTGCATACCAGGTCCTGCGTGGCCACGCAGGCGCTATCAATATCACCGATGCGCTCTCCTGTTTGATTTTGGCAATCAGTCGAGGGAGCAGAGGAAACGGTGGAAACACATAAGCCAGGTTGAAGAACCAAGGCGCTGCTAGAGCATCTATCAGTGCCGCTTCTGGGTCCCTGGACCTGGATCCGTAACAAGGAAGCTTGGCGTTCTGGCGAGACGCCATGAGATCCAGTTCTGGTTTGCCCCAACGATGAACCAATTGAGCAAACACCTACGGATGGAGTTCCCACTCCCCCGGATGAAAAGTCTGACGATTTAGAAAATCCGCCTCCCAGTTCTCTACACCTGGGATATGGATTGCTGATAGGTGGCAAGAGTGAGTCTCTGCCCAGCGAATTATCTTGGAGACTTCTAACATCGCTAGGGAACTCCTGGTTCACCCTTGATGGTTGATGTAAGCCACAGTCGTGATGTTGTCCGACTGAAATCTGATGAACCTCAGGGTTGCTAAGTGAGGCCAAGCTAGAAGAGCATTGAATATTGCTCTTAACTCCAGAATATTTATTGGGAGGAGTTTCTCCTCCTGAGTCCACGATCCCTGAGCCTTCAGGGAATTTGGACAGATGGACCCGAGAAAGCCACCAGAGAAGAGAATCTCTGATCTCTTGATCCAGATTTAGCAGAGGGGACTAATCTGTGTAATCCCCATTCCACTGACTGAGCATGCATAGTTGCAGCAGTCTGAGGTGTAGGCGTGCAAATGGCACTATGTCCATCGCCGCTACCATCAAGCCGATTACTTCCATACACTGAGCCACCGAAGGGCGCGGAATAGAATGAAGAACACGGCAAGATTTTAGAAGCTTTGATAACCTGGATTCTGTCAGGTAAATCTTCATTTCTACAGAATCTATCAGAGTCCCTAAGAAGGAGACTCTTGTGAGTGGGGATAGAGAACTCTTTTCCTCGTTCACCTTCCACCCATGTGACTTGAGAAATGCCAGAACTATGTCCGTATGTGACTTGGCAATCTGAAAGCTTGACGCCTGTATTAGGATGTCGTCCAGATAAGGGGCCACTGATATACCTCGCGGTCTTAGGACCGCCAGAAGTGATCCCAGAACCTTTGTAAAGATTCTTGGAGCTGTAGCTAAACCGAAGGGAAGAGCCACAAATTGGTAATGCCTGTCCAGAAAGGCAAAACTTAGGAACCGATGATGATCTTTGTGAATCAGTATTTGAAGGTAAGCATCCTTCAAATCCACTGTGGTCATGTACTGACCCTCCTGGATCATAGGTAGGATGGTCCGAATAGTTTCCATTTTGAACGATGGAACTCTGAGGAATTTGTTTAAGATCTTTAGATCCAAAATGGGTCTGAAGGTTCCCTCTTTTTTGGGAACCACAAACAGATTTGAATAAAAGCCCTGTCCCGTCTGTGGAACTGGACAGATCACTCCCATAACTAGGAGGTCTTGCACACAGCGTAAGAATGCCTTTTTCTTTATCTGGTTCACAGATAATCTCGAAAGGTGAAATCTCCCTTGAGGAGGGGAAGCTTTGAAGTCCAGAAGATATCCCTGAGATATGATCTCCAACGCCCAGGGATCCTGAACATCTCTTGCCCACGCCTGGGCGAGGAGAGAAAGTCTGCCCCCTACTAGATCCGTTACCAGATAGGGGGCCGTTCCTTCATGCTGTCTTAGAGGCAGCAGCAGGCTTTCCGGCCTGCTTGCCTTTGTTCCAGGACTGGTTAGGTTTCCAGCCCGGCTTGGATTGAGCAAACGTTCCCTCTTGTTTTGTAGCAGAGGAAGTTGATGCTGCACCTGCCTTGAAATTTCGAAAGGCACGAAAATTAGACTGTTTGGCCCTTGATCTGGCCCTGTCCTGAGGAAGGGTATGACCCTTACCTCCAGTAATGTCAGCAATAATTTCCTTCAAACCAGGCCCGAATAGGGTCTGCCCCTTGAAGGGAATGTTAAGTAATTTAGACTTTGAAGTCACGTCAGCTGACCAAGATTTAAGCCATAGCGCCCTACCCGCCTGGATGGCGAATCCAGAATTCTTAGCCGTTAGTTTAGTCAAATGAACAATGGCATCAGAAACAAAAGAATTAGCTAGCTTAAGTGTTCTAAGCTTGTCAAGTATTTCAGTCAATGGAGTAGCTGTTTGAAAGGCCTCTTCCAGAGACTCAAACCAGAACGCCGCAGCAGCAGTGACAGGCGCAATGCATGCAAGGGGCTGCAGGATAAAACCTTGTTGAATAAACATTTTCTTAAGGTAACCTTCTAATTTTTTATCCATTGGATCTGAAAAAGCACAACTGTCCTCGACAGGGATAGTGGTACGCTTTGCTAAAGTAGAAACTGCTCCCTCCACCTTAGGAACCCGTCTGCCATAAGTCCCGTGTGGTGGCGTCTATTGGAAACATTTTTCTAAAAATAGGAGGGGGGGAAACGGCACACCGGGTCTATCCCACTCCTTAATAATTTCTGTAAACCTTTTAGGAATTGGAAAAACATCAGTACACACCGGCACTGCATAGTATTTATCCAGTCTACACAATTTCTCTGGTTCTCAAGCTTAAATTTAAAAGTAGAAATATCTGAATCAGGTTTCCCCGAATCAGAAATGTCACCCACAGACTGAAGCTCTCCTTCCTCAGCTTCTGCATATTGTGACGCAGTATCAGACATGGGCCTTAAAGCATCTGGGCGCTCTGTATTACGTCTAACCCCAGAGCTATCGCGCTTTCCTCTGAATTCAGGCAGTCTGGCTAATACCGCTGGCAGGGTATTATCCATGATTGCCGCCATGTCCTGCAAAGTAATCGCTATGGGCGTCTTTGATGTACTTGGCGCCATTTTAGCGTGAGTCCCTTGAGCGGGAGTCAAAGGGTCCGACACGTGGGGAGAGTTAGTCGGCATAAATTCCCCCTCGTCAGAATCCTCTGGTGATAATTCTTTTAAAGATAACAGCTGATCTTTATTGTTTAAAGTGAAATCAATACATTTAGTACACATTCTCCTATGGGGTTCCACCATGGCTTTTAAACATAATGAACAAGGAGTTTCCTCTATGTCAGACATGTTTATACAGACTAGCAATGAGACTAGCAAGCTTGGAAAACACTTTAAATCAAGTTAACAAGCAATATAAAAAAATGTTACTGTGCCTTTAAGAGAAACAAATTTTGCCAAAATTTGAAATAACAGTGAAAAAAGGCAGTTAAACTAACGAAATTTTTACAGTGTATGTAACAAGTTAGCAGAGCATTGCACCCACTTGCAAATGGATGATTAACCCCTTAATACAAAAAACAGATTAACAAAATGAAAAATATGTTTTTTAAACAGTCATAACAACTGCCACAGCTCCACTGTGGCTTTACCTTCCTCAATACACAACTTTTGAAGCCTTTTGAGCCCTTCAGAGATGTCCTATAGCATGCAGGGGACTGCTGAGGGAAGCTGAATGTCACAGTTTGTAATTTTAACTGCACCAACTGTAACTTTTATACTATAACAGTGGAAAGCCTCAGGAAACTGTTTCTAGGCAAAAATAAAGCCAGCCATGTGGAAAAAACTAGGCCCCAATAAGTTTTATCACCAAAGCATATATAAAAACAATTAAACATGCCAGCAAACGTTTTATATTGCACATTAATCAGAGTATATACCTCTCATAGCAAGCCTGATACTAGCCGCTATTAAATCACTGTATTTAGGCTTAACTTACATTAATTCGGTATCAGCAGCATTTTCTAGCAATTCCATCCCTAGAAAAACTTAAAACTGTACATACCTTATTGCAGGATACCCTGCACGCTATTCTCCCTCTGAAGTTACCTCACTCCTCAGACATATGTGAGAACAGCAGTGGATCTTAGTTACTTCTGCTAAGATCATAGAAAACGCAAGCAGATTCTTCTAAATGCTGCCTGAGATAAAATAGTACGACTCTGGTACCATTGAAAAACAATAAACTCTTGATTGAAGAAAAAACTAACTATATTACACCACTTTCCTCTTACTACCTCCAGCTATGTTGAGAGTTGCAAGAGAATGACTGGATATGGCAGTTAGGGGAGGAGCTATATAGCAGCTCTGCTGTGGGTGATCCTCTTGCAACTTCCTGTTGGGAAGGAGAATATCCCACAAGTAATGGATGATCCGTGGACTGGATACACCTTACAAGAGAAAAGCCCTTTTAAGGGCTGGTAAAAGAGCTGGTTACTTGGTAATTTAGAATAGGGTAGGGATTTTTTTATTTTGGGGGGCTTTTTTATTTTATTAGGGGGCTTAGATTAGTTGTAATTAGTTTAAACTTCTTGTAATTCTTTTTTATTTTTTGTAATTTAGTGTTTGTTTTTTTTGTATTATAGAATAGTTTATTTTATTGTATTTTATTTTAGGTAATTGTAGGTAATTTATTTAATTAATTTAATGATAGTGTAGTGTTAGGTTTAATTTTAACTTAGGTTAGGATTTATTTTACAGGTAATTTTGTACTTATTTTAACTAGGTAGCTATTAAATAGTTAATAACTATTTAATACCTGGTTTCTCAACAGCCGGGCCGTGACCCAGTATCGGGCCGTGATAGCGCTGCTGGTGGGCCCTGACCTGTCATGCCCCCACTGCACACTAGGGGCAGACTGAGACCAATCAAGGCCCCAGGAAAACTGTCTCATACTGACCCAAATGTATTCAAATGAACATGGTAGCCTCCCTCCCCTAATCACAACAGGCCCCTCAACCTCCAGAGCCAGGACCCCCAACATTAAGGGCCAAAGAAAGGGCCCCCAACCTCCATGGCCCGACCTCACACTCCATGGCCCTCACAGCGACAGACCCTTGGCAGGACCCCCACACTCCAGGGCCCCACTAAACCCAGACTGAACTGCTTAGTTACTGCTGCTTAATATATATTATATATATATATATATATATATATATATATATATATATATATATATATATATATATATATATATATATATATATATATATATATATATATATATATATAATCTACCGGGCCCTGGACATGTCCAGCTAAAATTTACCGGGCCTTGAGGTCAATTTGGTTGAGAACCACTGATTTAATAGCTATTGTACCTAGTTAAAATAAATACAAAGTTGCCTGTAAAATAAATATAAATCCTAAAAATAGATACAATGTTATTATTAGTTATATTGTAGCTATATTAGGGTTTATTTTATAGGTAAGTATTTAGTTTTAAATAGGATTAATTTAGTTAATTTTAGGAATATTATTTTGTTTAATTTAAATTATATTAATGTTAGGGGGGTGTTAGGGTTAGGGTTAGACTTAGGTTTAGGGGTTAATAACTTTATTATAGTAGCAGCGACGGTGCGGGCGGGAGATTAGGGGTTACTAATTGTAGGTAGGTGGCGGGGATGTTAGGGAGGGCAGATTAGGGGTTAATACTATTTATTTTAGTGTTTGCGAGGCGGGAGTGCGGCGGTTTAGGGGTTAATACATTTATTATAGTGGTGGCGAGGTCCGGTCGGCAGATTAGGGGTTACTAATTGTAGGTAGGTAGCGGTGACGTGGGGGGGGCAGATTAGGGGTTAATAAATATAATATAGGGGTCGGCGGTGTTAGGGGCAGCAGATTAGGGGTTCATAGGTATAATGTAGGTTGCGGCGGTGTCCGGATCGGCAGATTAGGGGTTAATAAGTGTAAGGTTAGGGGTGTTTAGACTCGGGGTTCATGTTAGGTTGTTAGGTGTAGACTTAGAAAGTGTTTCCGCATAGGAAACAATGGGGCTGCGTTAGGAGCTGAACGCTGCTTTTTTGCAGGTGTTAGGTTTTTTTCCAGCCCAAAATGCCCCATTGTTTCCTATGGGGATATCGTGCACAAGCACGTTTTTCCAGCTTACCGCTACCGTAAGCAACGCTGGTATTGAGGGTTGAAGTGGAGCTAAATTAGGCTCAACGCACCCTTTTTTGAGCCTAACGCAGCCCCTCAGACAACTCTAAATACCAGCGTTGTTGGAAGGGTGCGCTGGGAAAAAAAGCAGCGTTAGCTACGCAGGTTTTTACCGACAAAACTCTAAATCTAGCGGATGGTACCAAATATACTTCTATTTAATTTTTTCCTTCTCTTGTCAACCTTTGCTGAAAGGTTTATCTAGGTAATTATATATATATATATATATATATATATATATATATATATATATATATATATACACACACATACATATACATACACATACATATATATATATATACACACACATATATATATATATATATATATATATATATATATATATATATATATATATATATATATATATATACACATAGAAACCAGTAGTGCATTTCTGCTCTTTCATCAAATGATACCAAGAGAAAGAAACAAATTTGATAATAGAAGTAAACTGGAAAGTTGTTTAAAATTTTATGTTCTACCTAAATCATGAAAGAAAAATTTGGGGTTTCATGTCCCTTACATATTATTTTTATTATAAAGCACTGAAAACAGTGTAAATGAAATGATCACCAAGGAACTAAACACAGCTCTAACCCAGGGATGTAAAATAGTTTAGTAGTACATTTTGATATAAGAAGTTAGATAAAAATGTAAAGGTAATGCAAAAGTCCATATAAACATAAAATAACAATTTATGTAAGAACGTACCTGATAAATTAATTTCTTTCATATTGGCAAGAGTCCCTGAGCTAGTGACGTATGGGATATACAATCCTACCAGGAGGGGCAAAGTTTCCCAAACCTCAAAATGCCTATAAATACACCCCTCACTACACCCACAATTCAGTTTAACAAATAGCCAAGTAGTGGGGTGATAAAGAAAGGAGTAAAAAGCATCAAAAAAGGAATTTGGAAATAATTGTGCTTTATACAAAAAATCATAACCACCATAAAAAGGGTGGGTCTCTCTAGGGGGCGGAGCCTGGCCATGATACCTAATGGCCGCACACTGATTGAGCTCTGAAGCTCCAAAACTCTCAGACACAGAGTAATGCAACCTGTAGTATATAAAACAGCACCATATATAGCATAATGAGCACCGGATCACATTAGCTTCTAATGACTACCCTATTACTGCGGCAAAACTGACATAGAGGACGGGCAAGCTGGTGGCGCACTTGGGGCCTACTCACCCTGGTGAGACCGGAACGCTGACTACCTAGCACTAACACAGAGAAACTACACAGTCCCTAGGGAAAGGAGCTGGAGAAGAGGAGGACTCGGCAGTAATAATTTGGAGCCCGGGTAAAGCACAATCTGATCAAAGGAAGCAGGGCATGGGTCTGGCGGATGCAGCAGAAAACAGGCTGTGAACGCATGGAACACGCGTTCTGTCAGTAATCCTGTGAGGAACACGGTCCGATAAGGTAATTAATACAAGGCCTTATTCATCTACACATAGCCTCTTAGAACTGCTTAGCATTGATCTGGCTAGACTCGGATCGTGGGCATTACCGTCTAAGTGAAGAGACATTAATACACTTCACACAGCACTTAGTAGTGGGACCTCAAAGGACTGACAACAGCTGGGCCACTTTTAACAAAGAGGAGGCCACTGGCACCGTATCATTGCTGGTTTATATTAGAGGTTTGCAACGGTCTCTCTTTAAATAATAAACCTAAAAGAGCGTGCCTTGCTATACACAGAAATATGGCTAATAGGCGAGTGTCCAAACCCACTAAGGGATCCCAACCTACCAGCTTAGAGAGCTACCTCATCCAACCTGAAACAGCAGTAAACCTGACACAAGATCTAGCTAGACCAGGTGGCGAGGAAATTGTGGCGCAGATACATCAGACAGAGAACCCACTGAGCAGCTATGTTACAAAAGAGGACTTAAAACATTTATCTTCTAAACATGATATAAGGGAAGCAATGCTTGATGTTAAGAGAATGTTTGGTGAACTTACACAAAACCTTACAGCAATAGACCACAGAGTGGTAGTTATAGAAGATGCACAAGAAACTCTGCGCGCAGACTTGCAACATCAATCTAGCTGTATCCAGTCACAAGAAACTACTATACACGGTTTAACAGAAAGAATAGAAGACCTGGAAAACAGGAGTAGACGCAACAATTTGCGCCTCAGAGGGGTACCTGAGTCTATTAGCCCACCAGATATAATGCAGTATATTCAGGGACTGTTTAGATTTATAAAGAACACTCCTAGGGCTGAAGATTTACTGATTGAGCATGCACACAGAGCACTTAGGCCCAAGCCGCCATCCAGAGCCCCACCAAGGGACATTATTGTTAAACTGCTTTCATATCGTGACAAGGAGGAGATCATAAAGCATGCTAGAAATAAACAACATGTCGCATATGAGGGCTCAGAGATTAAAGTGTTCACGACCTATGTCCAGCCACTCTTCAAAAGCGAAGGGACCTTCGGTATGTCACAACTGTACTCCAAGCTCAGAACATACCGTATAGGTGGGGATTTCCTACCAGCCTTATTGCCTCCAAAGATGGAGCAACAGCCACCCTTAAATCCCCAGCTGACCTACCAGCATTTAACCAGACCTTAGGCCTGCAGATACGGCCTCTTGATAGAATGTTGGGCCCTGTCCCTCCAGCACAGGGGGCACATGAAGAGGAGGCTCGTCAAGACTGAATATGGGCGCTGTATGCATAGTCAGACTCACTAACTTTCTTGTTCACTGAAGACATGCCCATACCCAAATGTCAGACAGGCTAACTTCCACCTTTAACAATAGTGCCTTAATTAGCTGACTGCCCAGCCCCAAATACAGAGGCAAAGAACAGAAACATAATCATTATCCGGCCGGGCCCCATGGTGCCCAATCTACATTAACAAGCTGCTAATCAGACAGACGCCAAAGAACCATGCATCCTTCTGCACCTCTCATAAAGCACTGCGGGATGATGAACACCTCTGCCATACCTAGAAAAGCATGCCTGCCACTAAATGTTGGGAACTATCTTTATCACATTGACTCCCTAATATTTATACAGGTGCAGGGGTTTCAGTGGTGGCTACACTGAATCTTATGCATGGAGACTTCAACCAGCCGCAGCAGGAAATCCAAACTTCTGCATAACATAGACAGCAATGTTATATATAAAAGGCAGATAGAAATGAAGAAAAGGTAGCCATGTATGATTATTCATAGCCCCATTATACATGCATTTGAACAGTATGGTTAGATAGTAAGGGGTTTATAATGTTATATTGTTCACTTATGGTTGCCATATACACACTCCTGTACAGTTTAATTCATAGTGAAGAGATAAGTAATGTTGTACTGTTTGTTTATAATATATCTCTAACTATGCGGTTCATACGAGTATCCAATACAGGTCAGAAATGAGACATGGCACAGGGGAGGTATCAGGACTGGGTAAGTCATTTTCTTGGGACATGTTATAAAGTTTATGGAAAGCCTATTGGAGGGTTTAGCTAATATAACTGTCATTAGGCAGAACATTTATGACCTTCATAGCTTAAAACTGTAAGCACAGAGGAAAAGGATAGAGTGAATATGGCTGATATTACAGTTGTTTGTCTCCATTATAATAGGGGCCTTGTATGCAGCTATTTAGAACTCAGGAAATGAGCACAGGCACTTACTATGAATAATTATGACAATGGGGTTTAGGGCAAGGTCTTACTGTCTGAAAATGTTTGAGTTTTTCTTTTTTTCGTTATGCAAATGCACTAATAGGTTTAAGTTTCAGGTTGCATTTACCTACAAAAGTTTTATTTTATTTAAATGTATTTATCAAGAACTGAGAGTAATGGGGCTACTACCCCTAGTTAACTTTATTTCAGGTAAGAGGATTAGATTGCTATTTCTTTCTTTCTAATCTCACTTTAATTTCTGGAGGAAGATTTTCCTGGTGGATTTTGAGGGTTTAGACACCTATCTGTCTCACCCTGCCTATAAAATCTTAAGTTTAGAGGATATTCTCACAACATATTACTAACATTTTACTGTTCCTCTAACAACTGCGCAGATAACCCTAATTATTTTTTTTTTTTTTTTTTTTCACCTTCCCCCTTTTCCCACCCTTAACCCCCTCTCACCTTCCCTTAACTGAAGGCAATACAATGACCCCACCTCAGAGAAGTAGAGGGCCTAGCCCCATAGATCTCATTACCATAAATGTGAAAGGATTCAATAGCCCGGGAAAGCGGTCCATGATCACTAGAGACCTCCATAAAATGGGCGGGGATATAGTCCTCATACAAGAAACTCACTTTTCCAGACTAAGCGAGCCCAAATGGTATAGTCACCATTACCCGATGGCGTATTTTGCCTCAGGGCCTTCAAAAAAGAATGGGGTGGGTATTCTGATTCACTCACGGATACCTTTCAGACTAGACCAAACTCACAAAGACCCTGAAGGCAGATATCTGATATTGACCGGGACAATTTTTAACAAACATGTCACATTAGTTAATATCTATTCACCAAATTCCTCACAGGACATGTTTCTTAGGAAAGTGACACGTAAAATCATGGAGTCACAGAAAGGGACCCTATTTGTGGGCGGGGACTTTAATGCCTCACTTAATCCTGAAATAGATGCCTCGGATGGTCTCTCCAGCGTCCCCCTCAAAGTACTTAAGCACCTCACTAAAACACTGAGGGAAATGGTTTTGCATGATATTTGGCGCACATTTCACCCTACAGCTAGAAATTATACTTTCTATTCCCATCCACATGGGAAGTACACAAGAATTGACTATCTATTTACTGATTCAGCAGGGCTTTCTTTGATAGCCAGCAGCAGCATTGGACCGATCACATGGTCGGACCATGCGCCAGTGAAATGTTCTATTGGCTGGCCTGAAATACCGACTACACCCTTTTTATGGAGACTGGATGATACCATGCTTGACAATCCTGTACTTAATCAGGAATTGGGGAATAGTATTGACAAATATTTTAGGCTCAACTCGGATGGTTCATTGTGCCATACCACGATGTGGGAGGCGCATAAATGCGTGATCCGAGGTATCCTGATCAGACATAAAGCGGCGCAAAATCGTAAAAAGAGAGAACAATATGACACTCTCTTATCCAAAGTCACAAAAGCGGAACAAGCACACAAGGACTCACCCAGGAGTGAAACTTTAAAGCAGAAACTAGCTGAGGCTAAGACAGCACTCTTGTCACATCTACAAGCAGAGAATCAGGCTAAAGCTCTGAAACTCAGGCAACGGTTTTTTGAACAAGGAAACAAAGCCGGGAAACTACTGGCTCGTGCCATTGCACGACAAAGACTTAAAACATATGTCTATGAAATTGCTGACAAAAGCGGCAACATGCAAAAAGACGGGCAATCAATTGCAAATGTGTTTAGGGACTTTTATGAAGCCCTATATAATATCCGCCAGCCCAGTGGTCAGGAACCAAGATTAGGGGCGACCCCTGCTCTGGAACAAGAGATAACAGACTATCTTGGAAGGGTTGACACCCCTACACTGACCAAAGAAGAGGCAGACATATTGGAGAGGCCCTTCACAGCGGAAGAGATAGCACTGGCAGTCAAGGACCTTCCTACGGGTAAGAGCCCTGGTCCAGATGGATTTGGCATAAAATATTACAAGTCCTTCCTGGATGTGCTGACACCTCACTTGCTCAAAATGTTTAATCATCTAACGGAGAACCCGGTACTGCCCAGCACAATGCTTGAGACATTCATCACTGTAATTCCCAAGCCTGGTAAGTCTGCTGAGATAGCTGGGAATTACAGACCTATATCTCTTCTCAACTCGGATGTCAAAGTTCTAGCAAAGCGTATCGCTAACCGACTCAGAAACTTTTTGCCACGCCTGATATCTGTAGACCAGACTGGCTTTATCCCATCCAGAGAGGCAAGGGATAATACCTTGCGGGTTATTCAGTTGATCTCACATGCCTTGGCGGAATCCGCACCGTTGGCATTAGTGTCAATGGATGCGGAGAAAGCCTTCGATCGGGTCAATTGGATGTTTATGAGGCACACACTTGGGAAATTTGGATTCGGACCGGGTTTTATCCAAAAAACTTTCTCCTTATACTCATCGCCTTCGGCGAGAGTGAGGGTCAATGGTACTCTCTCTGAGCCACTGCAAATCACGAACAGCACCAGACAGGGGTGCCCCCTCTCACCGCTGCTGTTCGCGCTGGTGGTGGAGGTGTTGGCGTGCAAGATCCGTGCCAACCCAGCCATCCAGGGCATTAAAATAAGTAACACAGAACATAAATTGGCGATGTACGCAGATGACATTCTGCTGACATTGACCAACACGACTATCATTGAGTTCGAAGAATACGGGAGTGTCCGATTTCCTTCTTAATCTGTCCAAATCGGAGATCCTCAACATTACAGAACAACAGAGTGTCATTGATACACTGCGGACACAAGGTCCTCTACAGATAGCTCCAGGACGCTTGAAGTACCTTGGCATCACACTTGCACCGACGGTTAAAGAAATTGCCGATATTAATTACAAAAGCATTAGGGACGATATTACCCATGACACAAATGCATGGAAAAACAAAACAATATCTTGGATTGGACGTATACACGTCGCCAAGATGAATATTCTACCTAGAGTCTTGTATATCATGCAGGCAGTCCCACTCTTGATTGCATCACATATAATGCATCAGGTGCAAGTGGCCATTGAAACATACATCTGGAATGGGATCAAACCTAGAGTGAACAGGAGATCGCTGTATCTCCCAAGGGACAGAGGAGGGTTAGGAGTTCCCCACTTACCCACTTATAGCAAGGCTATAGGTCTGCAGCGCCTGGTGGAATGGTGTCACAACTCCCCCAGTAAAGCCTGGGTAGGACTAGACAATGACATTTTGCAGAGGAGTAATGTGGGCTCACTGGCCTGGGTTGCATCCTCCAAGCGTCCTGGGAAGATAAAGCAATATCCCATGATGGGAGATGTCTTCAGGACATGTGATGAGCTTATAAAAGTAGAGAGCAAAATCTCAACAATGAAAGCCCCAGTCACACCGGTCCGAGATAATCCAGACAACGGTCTGGCTAACAGACCATACAGCCGAAGCTCAATTTATACATTAGCTGACGCAACCATCTCCAACGCAATTCATCAGGGAAAGGTCAGACCCCAGGCAGAGCTGGTTGAGTGGGATGACTGGATGTTTAGATCATGGTTTCGGACAGCGCAATTCCATCACTATTATGACAGCACTAAAGACAAAGCGTCATTCTCCAGACAGAAAACCCCCTTTGAGGTGCTTTGCACCACGGAGGGAGTACAGACTCATTTAATATCAAGGCTTTACAAGATGCTGCTGGTCAGAGAAGAGGGCACTCTGCCTTCCTATGTGGATGCTTGGCATAAGTAATTTGGTAGGGATATAAGCACTGAGGAGTGGCTGAAAATCTTTGATAAAGCAAAAAAAACTTCTGTGTCGGCCCGTCTGCAGGAGATGCATTACAAGTTTCTAAGTAGGTGGTATCTCACCCCCCAAAGGCTAAAAAAGAAGATCTACCCTCACACGGGAGGGGGATGCTGGAGAGACTGCGGAGAGGAGGGTACATTGCTCCACATTTGGTGGACGTGCCCACTCGTAAAACCGTTCTGGGAGGGAGTGTTTGCAGAATGTAGCAGAATACTGACCATCATTATACCCCCAGACCCATATTATCTACTGCTGCATAAGCTCCCTAAGATCTCTGAAGAGGCAAAGCAAAGATTGTTCGTACTTATGTTGAACTGTGCTAAAAGCTTGGTCCCAAAATACTGGAAATCAGCACAAGTCCCAGATGTGGGAGAGTGGAGAAGTGGGGTGAGAGATTTACTGAATTTGGAAAGGTATCACTACTTCAAAGCAGGTAAACTGGTCACCCATGAATATATGTCACTGCTCTGGGAGGGTAAACCAATATAGATACAGATTCTGTTAGGATAATGATTCTGGAGTCATAAACAACACAAAAATGTAATCAGTTATTGCCTGGCCTTATTTAAATTCACATCCATAACCATCACTTCCCGTCCTTCCTCCCCTCCTCTACCCCCTTTTTTTTTTTTTCTCTTCCCTCTTTCTTCTTTTCTTCTCTCTGGGCGCCTGTACGGCGTCTTCTGTTCTCTCTTCACTTTCAGATCCACTATTATAGTGGATATTTGGATGGGCTATCTGTACTATCAGTTAACTCATGTTCTATGAGTCAAGGAATATGAGTATCCTTATCTAAAGCAGAATTGGCTTGGTGCAGCTGGCCTATCAAAAAAGTAATTAGCATATGATATAAGCAAATGTTACTAACTATAAATAATTGCTTATTCTTTATATGTAATGAACATAGGAAACATACTTATTGGAGCCTTTAGGAGTTGTATAAGGTTTGAAGCTCCAGACTTATGAATATCACTTGCTGTATACAACTTGATCTATGTAATGTATATCTACAACTTGTAAAACATGTTCATTCAATAAAGCTCTTTTTAAAAAAAAAAAAAAAAAAAGGGTGGGTCTCATGGACTCTTGCCAATATGAAAGAAATGAATTTATCAGGTAAGTTCTTACATAAATTATGTTTTCTTTCATGTAATTGGCAAGAGTCCATGAGCTAGTGACGTATGGGATAGTAATACCCAAGATGTGGAACTCCACAAAAGAGTCACTAGAGAGGGAGTGATAAAAATAATAACAGCCATTTTCCGCAGAAAAAATTAATCCACAACCCAAAATATAAGTTTATTCTCATAATGAAAAAAGAAAAAACTTAAACATAAGCAGAGGAATCAAACTGAAACGGCTGCCTGAAAAACTTTTCTACCAAAAACTGCTTCCGAAGAAGCAAATACATCAAAACGGTAGAATTTAGTAAATGTATGCAAAGAAGACCAAGGTGCTGCTTTGCAAATCTGATCAACTGAAGCTTCATTCTTAAAAGCCTGATCTAGTGGAGACTGATCTAGTAGAATAAGTTGTAATTCTCCGAGGCGGGGCCTGACCCGACTCCAAATAAGCCTGATGAATCAAAAGCTTTAACCAAGATGCCCAGGAAATGGCAGAAGCCTTCTGACCTTTCCTAGAACCAGAAACGATAACAAATAGACTAGAAGTCTTCCTGAAATCTTTAGTAGCTTCAACATAATATTTCAAAGCTCTTACAACATTCAAAGAATGTAAGGATCTCTCCAAAGAATTCTTAGGATTAGGACACAAAGAAGGAACAAGAATTTCTCTATTAATGTTGTTAGAATTCACAACCTTAGGTAGAAGTTTAAATGGAGTCCGCAAAACTGCCTTATCCTGATGGAAAATCAGAAAAGGAGATTCACAAGAAAGAGCAGATAATTCGGAAATGCCAAAAGGAACAACAATTTCCAAGAAATTAGTTTAATGTCCAAAGAATGCATAGGCTCAAACGGAGGAGCCTGTAAAGCCTTTAAAATCAAATTAAGACTCCAATGAGGGGTAATTGATTTAATGACAGGCTTGATACGGACCAAAACCTGTACAAAACAGTGAATATCAGGAAGCTTAGCAATCTTTCTGTTAAATAAAACAGAAAGAGCAGAGGTTTGTCCCTTCAAGGAACTTGCAGACTAACCTTTATCCAAACCATCCTGAAGAAACTGTAAAATTCTAGGAATTCTAAAAGAATGCCAGGAAAATTTATGAAAAGAACACCATGAAATGTAAGTCTTCCAAACTCGATAATAAATCTTCCTAGAAACAGATTTACGAGCCTGTAACATAGTATTAATCACTGAGTCATAGAAACCTCTATGACTAAGCACTAGGCGTTCAATTTCCATACCTTCAAATTTAATGATTTGAGATCCTGATGGAAAAAACGGACCTTGAGACAGAAGGTCTGGTCTTAAAGGAAGTGGCCAAGGTTGGCAACTGGACATCCGAACAAGATCCGCATACCAAAACCTGTGGAGCTACCAGCAACACAAACGATTGTTCCATGATGATCTTGGAGATCACTCTTGGAAGAAGAATTAGAGGCAGGAAAATATACGCAAGTTGGTAACACCAAAGAACTGCTAAGGCCTCCACCGCCTCTGCCTGCGGATCCCTGGACCTGGACAGGTACCTGGGAAGTTTCTTGTTTAGATGGGAAGCCATCAAATCCATTTCTGGAAGACTCCACATCTGAACAATCTGAGAAAACACATCTGGATGGAGCGACCACTCCCCCGGATGTAAAGTCTGACGGCTGAGATAATCCGCTTCCCAATTGTCTACACCTGGGATATGAACCGCAGAAATTAGATAGGCGCTGGATTCCGCCCAAGCAAATATCCGAGATACTTCTTTCATAGCTTGGGGACTATGAGTCCCACCCTGATGATTGGCATATGCCACAGTTATGATATTGTCTGTCTGAAAACAAATGAACGGTTCTCTCTTCAACAGAGGCCAAACCTGAAGAGCCCTGAAAATAGCACGGAGTTCTAAAATATTGATTGGTAACCTCGCCTCTTGAGCTGTCAGAGATCCCCAGACAGCTCCCCAACCTGAAAGACATGCATCTGTTGTGATCACAGTCCAGGTTGGATGAACAAAAGAGGCCCCTTGAACTATACAATGGTGATCTAACCACCAAGTCAGAGAGATTCGAACATTGGAATTTAAGGATATTAATTGTGATATCTTTGTATAATCCCTGCACCATTGATTCAGCATACAAAGCTGGAGAGGTCTCATATGAAAACTAGCAAAGGGGATCGCGTCCAATGCTGCAGTCATGAGACCTAAAACTTCCATGTAAAAAGCTACTGAAGGGAATGATTGAGACTGAAGGTTCCGACAAGTTGAAACCAATTTTAATCGTCTCTTGTCTGTTAGAGACAGAGTCATGGACACTGAATCTATCTGGAAACCTAAAAAGGTGACCCTTGTCTAAGGAATCAAGGAACTTTTTGGTAAATTGATCCTCCAAGCATGTCTTTGAAGAAACAACACTAGTTGATTCGTGTGAGATTCTGCAGAATGTAAAGACTGAGCTAGTACCAAGATATCGTTCAAATAAGGAAACATTGCAATACCCCGTTCTCTGATTACAGAGAGTAGGGCACCGAGAACCTTTGAGAAGATTCTTGGAGCTATTGCTAGGCCAAATGGAAGAGCGACAAATTGGTAATGCTTGTCTAGAATAGAGAATCTCAGAAACTGATAATGGTCTGGATGAATCGGAATATGAAGATATGCATCCTGTAAGTCTATCGTGGACATATAATGCCCTTGCTGAACCAAAAGGCAGAATAGTCCTTATAGTCACCATCTTGAAAGTTAGCACTCTTACAAAATGATTCAAAATTTTCAGATCCAGAACTGGCCTGAATGAATTTTCTTTCTTTGGGTCAATGAATAGATTTGAATAAAACCCCAGACCCTTTTCCTGAAACGGAACTGGTATGATTACCCCTGAAAGCTCCAGGTCTAAAACACACTTCAGAAAAGCCTGAGCCATTACTGGATTTGCAGGGATTTGTGAGAAAAAAAATCTTCTCACAGGAGGTCTTACTCTGAATCCTATTCGGTACCCTTGAGAGACGATACTCTGAATCCATTAATTTTGGACAGAATCTGCCAAAATGTCTTGGAAGAATCTTAATCTGCCCCCTACCAGCTGAGCTGGAATGAGGGCCGCACCTTCATGCAGACTTGGAGGCTGGCTTTGGTTTCTTAAACTGTTTGGATTTACTCCAACTTGAAGGTTTCCAATTGGAACCAGATTCTTTGGGGGAAGGATTAGATTTCTGTTCCTTATTTTGTCGAAAGGAATGAAAACGGTTAGAAGCTTTATATTTACCCTTAGGTCTTTTATCCTGAGGCAAAAAATCTCCCTTCCCCCCCAGTGACAGTTAAAATAATCAAATCCAACTGAACCAAATAAATTATTACCTTGGAAAGAAAGAGATAGTAATCTAGACTTAGATACCATGTCAGCATTCCAATATTTGAGCCACAAAGCTCTTCTAGCTAAAGACATAGATTTAACATCAATTTTGATGATATAAAAAATGGCATCACAGATAAAATGATTAGCATGTTGAAGCAAGCGAACAATGCTAAACAAATCAGGATTCATTTCCTGTTGCGCTAAACTTTCCAACCAAAAAGTTGATGCAGCTGCAACATCAGCCATAGAAATGGCAGGCCTGAAAAGAAAGCCAGAATATAAATAAGCTTTCCTTAGATAAGATTCAAGTTTCCTATCTAAAGGGTCCTTAAAGGAAGTACTATCTCCCATATGAATAGTAGTACGTTTAGCAAGAGTAGAAATAGCCCCATCAACTTTGGGGATCTTTTCCCAAAACTCCAAACTAACTGCTGGCAAAGGATACAAACTTTTTAAACCTTGAAGAAGGGATAAAAGAAGTACCAGGCCTATTCCATTCCTTAGAAATCATATCAGAAATAGCATCAGGAACTGGAAAAACCTCTGGAGTAACCACAGGAGGTTTATAAACAGAATTTAAAAATTTACTAGTTTTAGTATCAAGAGGACTAGTTTCCTCAATATCCAATGTAATCAACACTTCTTTTAACAAGGAACAAATATACTCTATTTTAAATAAATAAGTAGATTTGTCAGTGTCAATATCTGAGGAAGGATCTTCTGAATCAGATAGATCCTCATCAGAGGAGGATAATGTTGTTGTTGGTCATCTGAGATTTCATCAACTTTATGAGAAGTTTTAAAAGACCTTTTACGTTTATTAGAAGGCGGGATAGCAGACAATGCCTTTTGAATCACATCAGCAATAAAATCTTTTATATTCACAGGGATATCATGTACATTAGATGTTGAAGGAACAACAGGCATTGTACTATTACTGATGGATACATTCTCTGCATGTAAAAGCTTATCATGACAACTATTACATACCACAGCTGGGGATATAATCTCTACACATTTACAACAGATAGATTTAGCTTTGGTAGAGCTGTTATCAGGCAGCAGGGTTCCAACAGTGGTTTCTGAGACAGGATCAGATTGAGACATTTTGCAAATGTAAGAGAAAAAACAACATATAAAGCAAAATTATCAATTTCCTTATATGGCAGTTTCAGGAATGGGAAAAAATGCAAACAGCATAGCCCTCTGACATAGAAAAAGGCAAGAAGCATATAGGAATGGGGTTTTAAATAATGAAATTATTTGGCGGCAAGTATGACGCACAACGCAAAATGAATTTTTTTGGCGCTAAAAGCCGCTGGAATTGACACACTCGTGTCATTGCAGACGCAACCTTGTGCAAGGAAACTCAGCGTCAATTAAGACGCCGGAAATTACGAGTTTGCATCACCGGACAAACCTTCGCTCCAAAAAAATTCTCGCAAGAAAAATGACGCAATAAACATCTGCATTTTGCGACCTTGCAAACCTAATTTTGCCCATGAAAATTTTATGAAAAAGCAGTCAATTTGAAAAAAAGACTATACCACAGGTAAGAAAAATATTTTCCTAAATATATTTTTTCCCAAATATGAAAATGATAGTCTGCAAAAGGGAATATACATAAACCTGACTCATGGCAAATATAAGTACAATACATATATTTAGAACTTCATATTAATACATAAAGTGCCAAACCATAGCTAAGGTGTCTTAAGTAATGAAAACATACTTACCGTCAGACACCCATCCACATATAGCAGATAGCCAAACCAGTACTGAAACGGTTATCAGTAGAGGTAATGGAATATGAGAGTATATCGCCAATCTGAAAAGGGAGGTAGGAGATGAATCTCTACAACCGATAACAGAGAACCTATGAAAAAGATTTCCTCACGTGGAAAACCATAGAATTCAATAGGTGATACTCCCCTCACATCCCTCTGACATTCGCTGTACTCTGAGAGGAATCAGGCTTCAAAATGCTGAGAAGCGCATATCAACGTAGAAATCAAACACAAACTTACTTCACCACCTCCATAGGAGGCAAAGTTTGTAAAAATGAATTGTGGGTGTGGTGAGGGGTGTATTTATAGGTATTATGAGGTTTGGGAAACTTTGCCCCTCCTGGTAGGATTGTATATCCCATACGTCGCTAGCTCATGGACTCTTGCCAATTACATGAAAGAAAATTATATTTTTGCTTTTGTGTGAAATAGGCCGATCACATGGGTAACAAATATTGTGCCTAATCTAAAGTATATTTGTTTACATGTTTAAAGCTTCTAAATTTGTCTCAAAATCAAAACAAACCCACTGCCACCTGTTTACGAAGCTGTATGCCTACACTAAGGTAACATACCTGTATTTTTTATTAGTATTGCTAAATGAAAAAAAAAACCCAGAACATTTGTTTACGAATACAATGCACTTTGTAGACTATATTTTGTCTATAATGTTAAAAAACAAAAAAACAAACCGCAAGCTGAATCACAGCAGGCAGACTTATCTTTACTGAACATTTTAAACAATAGGACAGGCAATTAAATCAAACATTAACCAGGTTTCCACATCTTTTAAAAACAAATAAGCCACATAAAATGTGCGATCAAAATAAATGGAACAAAGAAAATATATTTACTGGAACGGCAGCTGAAACACAGACCTTGCAAATTCTTTTGTAAATGTAACTAGCAAAAGATCCATTTAGAGTCTTTAATGGAAAATAAACAAAATTACTGAAATTAAATAACCATTAAAATGAGAACAAGCACAAAACCATAATACATCTACTCTCAGAAAAATTATTAGTACGGTACCTGGTCTCTCTCAGCTTCTGTATGTATTTGTATTTAGGAGTCAAAGTTCCATTTGATGCAATTACTGCCTATAAAAAGGTATAAATAATAAAAATTTAAAAATAATAATATAACAAAAAGGTAGAAGTATAAAAATCACCCCCCCCCCCCCCAAAAAAAAAGAAGAAAAAAAAAAAAAAAACTTACGTTCTGGACAACAGGACAATAATTCTGATGTTCTAGGGGTTTTGTGGCATCAGACATAAGCTGAATGGATGAAAATAATAAGGTTATCTATAGTATTTAATAATACAGATTTGAAAACAATTGCGTGTGATATTTATATTTAGAAGATAATTCAAATGTTAGTAACTCTCTGGAAGTACACAAGGCTCTCACACATGTTACATTTTGTCACACTATTAGTGCACTGTTCCTCAAACCACTTTCTGTACCCTTACTAAAGAGACATTAGAGTCAAAATTAATTTTCAAGATCCTGACAGAACATACGGTTTGCAACAAAAAGTCTAAGCTTATTTATATTATCAGCGTTACCACTTTTTCTTGGTCTTTTTTTAATTTTTTATACTGAAGTAGGTTCCGTGATCAAAACAAGTGCACACTTCTATGTATCAGCAATTTGTGTAACAATGTTATATAAACAACATTTTTAAAGATGTATATATACAGCGCCAACATTCAAAGGATACAGGCTCCCAAAGTGAGATTCCCTAAAAACTCAAAACAATACTAGCACCAAGTTTACAAAAAAAACAGAAAAGAAATTATTTTAAAAACTAATATTAAAGGGGAGAGACTAAAAGGTTTTTTTCCCCTGTGGATGGTGTAAAGCCTGTTGTCAGCATGGTGTCAAAGGCGACACATCCAAATCAAATATTAGCAAAGAGGAGTTCAAGATTATTGATATCATTCGTTGTCAGGACAAGGTGGTAATCTACCTGATAGAATGTGGTTGTGGCCTCCAATACGTTGGACAGACAACACAGAGCGTCAAAGACAGGATTAGGGAACATCTATTAGCCATTAAACATAATAGAGACAATGTCCCACTATATAAACATTTTCAAGATAAACATGGAGGCAAAAATTAAAGTCTCAAATATATGGCTATATGTAAAGTACCAAAACAATGGAGAGGGGGGATATTATGGTAAAAGACTACTACAGGCTGAGGCCAAATGGATTTTTATATAGATAGTATATATCCACAAGGCCTTAATGCTGACTTTGAAGTCTTCCATATTTTTAGCTAAATATTTGCTTTTATTAAGTTATTTTTAAGTTCTAAATAACCTTAGTTTTTATCATCTGAGTAACTTCCATAAATTAGCAATTTTATATAACCCTTCCCCTACATTTTATATAATGTGTTTCTAAAGCTGTATCGTTTCCATTACATTTCTATCACGTTTTTATTATGTTTATTATGTTTTTATAACGATTTTTGCTTTCTTTATGATATTTGTTTTTACAAAGATACCCACTTTTACAATACGTTTTATAAGGACCTATTCTTAATGATATTTATGTTTATAAAATGTATTTTATTTTTAAATTGTATCAATTTTTAAAGTGTATTAATCGTTACAATTGTATCATGTTTTATTGTTCCTGCTTTAAGTCATAGCCATAGCTTCTTTCAAGACTTCTAATATTATAGACTCGAGCATACTATTAGTAAACACCAGCTTTCAAAATATATATTGATAACCATTCGATTTTGTATTAACATCGCTAATAAACAATCTCCTATAAACGACTACATATCCCAGAATCCCATCTTAATACTGGCTACGATGACATAGCAGAAACCGGAAATGACGCGCAATCTGGTAAACCGGAAGTGACGCAATTGTCACTTAAGGAGCCATAGATTATATTACTGAACATAGACTAATAATTCAGACCCTTCCGTTACACTTAGTGACAATGAACATTATAAGTAATCTATACTATGAAGGTTTGTCACTTTGGTTTTAAAATTCTACCATGAGGTGGAATTGGCTCGTAATAATATGTCTGATACCGGAAGTGACCTAGTGATAAAAATGAAGAGTCACCATTTTGTTTAAGGGCATCATAGGGTTCCTATGATAAATGTATTGGCAATTCAAGGCAGGAAAATACGCCTAAACTGATTGGTCATTATAGGCTATTTAAGCCATGTTATAAACAGCAGTTGACATCTTGAAAAAGGCCCGGTTTGGGGCCGAAACGTGTTGATATATACGTTAAAAGTAGTCACTGCTCGAGTCTAACATAGGGTAAAGCCTATTTTCAACCACATTTATATTTTACTTAGCAATATTGCATTATGTGATTTTTGTTTTCACAGGTACCTTATTTCACTGGATCTCTGATAACCTTTTGGATCCTATCCACATTTTTTCACAAATTTATTTTTATTTTTTGGACACTTTCTCCTCCTCATTAGAATTATATTTTTATATTTTTCGATTTGCATCTAGATATTTTTTTATTCACATCAGGATTTCACTTGGACACACGATATTCCACATAGGACATTCGATAAGGATATCACAAACCACTAAGACATTTTTTATTACAAAGGAATTTTTTAATCACTTTATTATTATTTTTTACACATTTGGTTATGTCCTCTAGCCTCTGTGGGCTAACTTACTCTATTGATTTTATTGTAGATTGAAGACGGTATATATATATATATATATATATATATTCAAGCAATTTCCATCTCAGCCCACCAAGAGGCAATCGCCTGGGTGCAAATATAAGCAATATGAGTAAACAAAGTCAGATGCACTCTCAGGTCTTTCAATAGATTCTTTAATGGAACGTTTTCGGGGTTCACAACCCCTTCATGCTGATGATTTTATATATATATATATATATATATATATATATAGTACCCTATTGCATTTTTAACCATAATTTTTTAAAGTTGGTAATTTGAAACTTCAGCCTTTTTTTTATACATATATATATAATAGATATTTTAATATATTATATAAACAACATGTAGAGTGAGCTTTACAGAGCAGTAGATTCAGCTACTCAATGCCAAAACTCTATGGTAAACTAAGATAATGCTATATAGCTAGAAGCACTATTTACTACAGAAGAAGACTGAACATAAATTGAGAATGTGTCTATCTTTGGAGACATCCAACCAGTACATTCAGATAGTAGAGAGGTGTCTGTTCCCTGCTGTCACGCAGCACTGCTTGCTGCAGCCTCTCTCTACAGAGTGCTTGTATAACATTGATAAACACACATCTGCTACATAGTGCTCAGTTCATAATAACCCCCCTGAGCCTACCACAATATGCCCTTGTGGAAATTGACAAGTTTCAACTAAGGAGTCTACAAAGAAAAAAGGTACATTTTATAACAGAAGTACATTGGAAATGCTTCTTTTTTGTCTGAACATTAAAACTTTAATTATGATTTCCATGACTGTTTAAGCCCATGATAAAGAGAAAACATAGAATTTCCTACTACAATATTATAATGAAAAGTCATTCCCCCAGACAGTCCTAAACCTGCCCCTAGTTACCTAGCAACTCCCTGATTATTTAGAGTGGCCTTCAAAAGCTAGATAGTGCAATACATTTTAATACAGTAAGTATGAGAATCTAACCCTTATTATGACTAACACACACTTATGTTTATCAAAACACTGTGAAAGGAAAATGGCTATATCACTGCTTGTTTTAAAATACGGATAAGAGATTTATTTGTTGATGTCAAGTTCTGTGTGTGCAGAGGGAGAGAGAAAGGGGAGTTGTAGCTGTGGGCACACAGACTGAAAAAATTAGTTAGCAGAGTTGCCTTTTAATAACACATATTATAACCCCAGACTGTTGCTGTTGAGATTTGGCTAAACATCTTCTACTAAGTATTTGCCACCTGATGAGATGGATTTTCTTGTGTGTGTGATGATTGATCTTCTTACCTGCTAAGTATGGCCTACTGTATACTCTATGCTTTGTTTAGCAGAAGTTGTAAATAAAAGTGACTGATTTCACACAATTCCTGTGTCCTTCCTTTTGTCAGTACTAGAAGGTACCCTTGGTGCAAACAATTATGGCTTGATTACAAGTGGCACGCTAAATTTAGTGTGGGTCGCAATAAGCAATATTGCAACAGTAAACTGATGTGTTCGAGCACTAAAGAGAGAAAGAGAGAGAGAGAAAGAAAAAGAGAGAAAGAGAGAGAAAGAAAGAGAGAGAGAGAGAGAGAAAGAAAAAGAGAGAAAGAAAAAGAGAGAAAGAAAAAGAGAGAAAGAGAGAGAGAGAGAGAGAGAGAGAGAGAGAGAGAGAGAGAGAGAGAGAGAGATAGATACAGAAGAGAGATAGATATATAGCTATAACTACCTTCAGGTTTAGCATTGTATGTCATACACAGTGTCGGGCTACCGTGCGAGCGCTAAGCATTAGGTTTTCTTATTTTGAAAGCGCACTCCAATGAAGTCTACTAAGAAAATGCGGTTGTTATATCCAAAGTCCTTAAGTTAGCGTACATATACAATTTACTTTCAGGTTCTAACCCACCCGCATTAAAAGTTTACTTTGAGCAGTGATTGCGTGAGAGCGATAAAAATAAATTAGTGCGTCACTTGTAATCTGGCCCTTAGTGTGGTGCAATCTTTTGTATTCCAGCACTGCATTTTTTTAAAGAACCATTTAAATAAAAAAAAAAAAAAAAAAAAAAACAGTTAGACAGGCAGAACTTTTAACTCAAGCAGCCCTACATGTAAAAGTGTATACAAAACCTGTATGCCCAATGATCTTCAGAGCCGTTTTTTCCAAGAGAAGGTTAAGCAGTCTGTTTGTGACACACAAGTGTTTCTAAAATGCTGATTTGGGAAGCAGGAAATTTCACAGGCAAAGCAGGTGGAGAGACACAGCTGCAGATCCGGTTTCAGAGACTTAGGCTATGAGCTTTCAGTGTCAGTCTCTACATGAACCATTTTTGCCTCACATTAAAATACACAGTACATATTCCTTTTAAAATCTGTATCAGCTATGGTGCATAAGCAGGTATTTACTAACAGGCATATAACATTGTAAACAGACAAAAATAGCAGCATTTCACAAACAGCATCTCCGCCACACTACTCTGAAGGCACCCGATCCCGTCTGATCTCGGAAGTTAAGCAGGGTGCCATTGGATCGCTTACTCACGTGACCTACCGGGAAGTGATGACGCTGGTTATCCATGCCATGTGTGTCTCGGCATGTACAGCGGACATAGCAGCAGGTGGTGAAATCGAATGAGCATTTGAGCAAACACTACAGCAGGGAATTAACGGCTCAAGCGGATTACAATTGTGCATCCTGGATTCAGATAAGTGTATCAACACCTCCAATTGTACTTATTTGGAAAATAACTGAACTTTGCAAAACCACTACTTGTGGAGGGTCAGCCTGGTTTGACCTAGTTTGCATTACAACGTAGATGCTGTTTGTGAACTGCTGCTATTTTTGTCTGTTTACAATGTTATATGCCTGTTAGTAAATACCTGCTTATGCATTATAGCTGAAACAGATGTGTAATCATTCAATATCATTTATTAACCCCTTAAGGACCAAGGCCATTTTTCAATTTCTTTCCCTTAAAGACCAGGGCTATTTTTACATTTCTGCGGTGTTTGTGTTTAGCTGTAATTTTCCTCTTACTCATTTACTGTACCCACACATATTATATACCGTTTTTCTCGCCACTAAATGGACTTTCTAAAGATAACATTATTGTCATCATATCTTATAATTTATTATTAAAAAAATTATAAAATATAAGGAAAAAATGGAAAAAAACACACTTTTTCTAACTTTGACCCCCAAAACCTGTTACACATCTACAACCACCAAAAAACAACCATGCTAAATAGTTTCTAAATTTTGTCCTGAGTTTAGAAATACCCAATGTTAACATGTTCTTTGCAAGTTATAGGGCAATAAATACAAGTAGCATTTTGCTATTTCAAAACCACTTTTTTTCAGAATTAGCCCTAGTTACATTGGAACCCTGATATCTGTCAGGAATACCTGAATATCCCTTGACATGTATATATTTTTTTTTAGAAGACATTCCAAAGTATTGATCTAGGCCCATTTTGGTATATTTCATGCCACCATTTCACCGCCAAATGCGATCAAATAAAAAATAATGTTCAATTTTTAACAAATTTATTCACAAACTTTAGGTTTCTCACAGAAATTATTTACAAACAACTTGTGCAATTATGGCATAAATGGTTGTAAATGCTTCTCTGGGATCCCCTTTGTTCAGAAATAGCAGACTTATATGGCTTTGGTGTTGCTTTCTCTTGTTAAGTGTGTTCAGTCCACGGGTCATCCATTACTTATGGGATATATTCTCCTTCCCAACAGGAAGTTGCAAGAGGATCACCCAAGCAGAGCTGCTATATAGCTCCTCCCCTCACATGTCATACCCAGTCATTCTCTTGCAACCCTCAACAAAGAAGGAGGTCGCAAGAGGAGTTGGAGTTTTTTACTTAATTATTCTTCAATCAAAAGTTTGTTATTTTAAATGGCACCGGAGTGTGCTGTTTTTCTATCTCAGGCAGTATTTGGAAGAAGAATCTGCCTGCGTTTTTTATGATCTTAGCAGACGTAACTAAGATCCACTGGCTGTTCTCGACATTCTGAGGAGTGGGGTAACTTCAGATAATGGGAATAGCATGCGGGGTCCCCCGCAAATGAGGTATGTGCAGTATAATATTTTCTGGGAATGGAATTGACTAAGAAAACACTGCTGTTACCCGTATGATGTAAGTACAGCCTTAAAGGGACACTGTAACCAAAATTTTTCTTTCATGATTCAGATTGAGCATGAAATTTTAAGCAACTTTCTAATTTACTCCTATTATGAAATTTGCTTCATTCTCTTGGTATCTTTATTTGAAATGCAAGAATGTAAGTTTAGATGCCGGCCCATATTTGGTGAACAACCTGGGTTGTCCTTGCTGATTGGTGGATAAATTCATCCACCAATAAAAAAGTGCTGTCCAGAGTACTGAAACCAAAAAAAAGCTTAGATGCCTTCTTTTTCAAATAATGATAGCAAGAGAACGAAGAAAAATTGAAAATAGGAATAAATTAGAAAGTTGCTTAAAATTTCATGCTCAATCTGAATCATGAAAGAAAAATTTTGGTTACAGTGTCCCTTTAAATGCAGTAGTAGCGACTGGTATCAGGCTGATAAATGTATGCGCAGTTGAGTTATTTTCTAGGGACTAGAATTTGACTGAGAAAATACTGTTAATACTGAAATAATGCTTAAGCCTTTATCTGCAGTAGAAGCGACTGGTAGCAGGCTTAGTGATAACTTTACATGACATTGAAAAAGTTTGTTTTTAAAACGTTTACTGGCATGTTATTCGTTTTGTGAGGTACTTTGGTGATAAATCTTTTTGGGCATGATTTTTTTCCACATGGCTAACGTATTTTTCTGCATAGAAACCGTTATATCAGGTCTCCCACTGTTGTAATATGAGTGGGAGGGGCCTTTTTTTAGCGCCTTGTTGCGCAGTTAAAATTCTAGTACAGTCTTCCTGCTTCTTCCTCCTTGATCCAGGACGTCTCTAGAGAGCTCAGGGGTCTTCAAAATTCGTTTTTGAGGGAGGTAATCAGTCACAGCAGACCTGTGACAGTGTGTTTGACTGTGATAAAAGCGTTAAATCTTTATTTGATTATCCGTTTTTGGGTATTGAGGGGTTAATCATCCTTTTGCTAATGGGTGCAATCCTCTGCTCATTAATACATTTACTGTTAAAAATTGTTGACTATAACTAAATTAGTTCATTGTTATTCAACTGTGTTTTTGAAAAGCGCTGCAGCGTTTTTTATATTGCTTGTAAACTTATTGAAAGTGATTTCCAAGCTTGCTAGCTTCATTGCTAGTCTGTTTAAACATGTCTGATACAGAGGAATCTGCTTGTTCATTATGTTTAAAAGCCGATGTGGAGCCCAATAGAAATATGTGTACCAATTGTATTGATATTACTTTAAATAAAAGTCAGTCTTTACCGATAAAAAAATTATCACCAGACAACGAGGGGGAAGTTATGCTGTCTAACTCTCCTCACGTGTCAGTACCTTCGTCTCCCGCTCGGGAGGTGCGTGAGATTGAGGCGCCAAGTACATCAAGGCCCTTACAAATCACTTTACATGATATGGCTAATGTTATGAAAGAAGTATTATACAATATGCCCGAGTTAAGAGGCAAGCGGGATAGCTCTGGGTTAAGGAAAGAGCGCGCCGATGACACAAGAGCCATGTCTGATACTGCGTCACAATTTGCAGAACATGAGGACGGAGAGCTTCATTCTGTGGGTGACGGTTCTGATTCGGGGAGACCGGATTCAGAAATTTCAAATTTTAAATTTAAGCTTGAGAACCTCCGCGTGTTGCTAGGGGAGGTGTTAGCGGCTCTGAATGATTGTGACACGGTGGCAATCCCAGAGAAATTATGTAGGCTGGATAAATACTATGCGGTACCGGTGTATACTGACGTTTTTCCTATACCAAAAAGGCTTACAGAGATTATTAGCAAGGAGTGGGATAGACCCGGTGTGCCTTTTTCCCCTCCTCCGATATTTAGAAAAATGTTCCCTATAGACACCACCACACGAGACTTATGGCAGACGGTCCCTAAGGTGGAGGGAGCAGTTTCTACTTTAGCCAAGCGTACCACTATCCCGGTGGAGGATAGCTGTGCTTTCTCAGATCCAATGGATAAAAAATTAGAGGGTTACCTTAAGAAAATGTTTGTTCAACAAGGTTTTATATTACAGCCTCTTGCATGCATTGCGCCTGTCACTGCTGCAGCGGCATTCTGGTTTGAGTCTCTGGAAGAGGCGATTCGCACAGCACCATTGGATGAGACTTTGAGCAAGCTTAGAACGCTTAAGCTGGCTAATGCGTTTGTTTCGGATGCCGTAGTGCATTTAACCAAACTTACGGCTAAGAATTCCGGATTCGCCATACAGGCGCGCAGAGCGCTATGGCTTAAATCCTGGTCAGCAGATGTAACTTCTAAGTCTAAACTACTGAACATTCCTTTCAAAGGGCAGACCTTATTCGGGCCCGGCTTGAAGGAAATTATTGCTGACATTACTGGAGGTAAGGGCCACACCGTTCCTCAGGACAGGGCCAAATCAAAGGCCAAACAGTCTAATTTTCGTGCCTTTCGTAATTTCAAGGCAGGAGCAGCATCAGCTTCCTCCGCTCCAAAACAGGAAGGAACTACTGCTCGTTACAGACAGGGTTGGAAAGGCAACCAGTCATGGAACAAGGGCAAGCAGGCCAGAAAGCCTACTCCCGCCCCTAAGACAGCATGAAGACAGGGCCCCCTTTCCGGAGACGGATCTAGTGGGGGGCAGACTTTCTCTCTTCGCCCAGGCTTGGGCAAGAGATGTACAGGATCCCTGGACGTTGGAGATTATATCTCAGGGATACCTTCTGGATTTCAAAACTTCTCCTCCACAAGGGAGGTTTCATCTGTCAAGGTTATCAACAAACCTAGTAAAGAAAGAGGCATTTCTACAATGTGTACAAGACCTCTTAGTGATGGGAGTGATCCACCCAGTTCCGCGAACGGAACAAGGGCAAGGGTTTTACTCAAATCTGTTTGTGGTTCCCAAAAAAGAGGGAACCTTCAGACCAATCTTAGACTTAAAAATCTTAAACAAATTCCTAAGGGTTCCATCGTTCAAGATGGAAACCATTCGGACCATCCTACCCATGATCCAAGAGGGTCAATATATGACCACAGTGGACTTAAAGGATGCCTACCTTCACATACCGATTCACAAACATCATTATCGGTACCTAAGGTTTGCCTTTCTATACAGGCATTACCAGTTTGTAGCTCTTCCCTTCGGGTTAGCTACGGCCCCGAGAATTTTTACAAAGGTTCTGGGCTCACTTCTGGCGGTACTAAGACCACGAGGCATAGCGGTGGCTCCGTACCTAGACGACATTCTGATACAAGCGTCAAGTTTTCAAAATGCAAAGTCTCATACAGAGATAGTTCTAGCATTTCTGAGGTCGCATGGGTGGAAAGTGAACGTGGAAAAGAGTTCTCTGTTACCACTCACAAGGGTTCCTTTTCTAGGGACTCTTATAGATTCTGTAGAGATGAAGATTTACCTGACGGAGTCCAGGTTATCAAAGATTCTCAATGCTTGCCGTGTCCTTCACTCCATTCCAAGCCCATCAGTAGCTCAGTGCATGGAAGTAATCGGCTTAATGGTCGCGGCAATGGACAAAGTGCCATTTGCGTGCCTGCATCTCAGACCACTGCAACTATGCATGCTAAGTCAGTGGAATGGGGATTACTCAGATATGTCCCCTTTGCTAAATCTGGACCAGGAGACCAGAGATTCTCTTCTCTGGTGGTTGTCACGGGTTCATCTGTCCGAAGGAATGACCTTTCGCAGACCAGATTGGACGATTGTAACAACAGATGCCAGCCTACTAGGCTGGGGAGCAGTCTGGAACTCCCTGAAGGCTCAGGGATCGTGGACTCAGGAGGAGAAACTCCTCCCAATAAACATTCTAGAATTAAGAGCAATATTCAATGCTCTTCTAGCTTGGCCTCAGTTAGCAACACTGAGGTTCATCAGATTTCAGTCGGACAACATCACGACTGTGGCTTACATCAATCATCAAGGGGGAACCAGGAGTTCCCTAGCGATGGTGGAAGTCTTGAAGATAATTCGCTGGGCAGAGTCTCACTCTTGCCACCTGTCAGCGATCTACATCCCAGGCGTGGAGAACTGGGAGGCGGATTTTCTAAGTCGCCAGACTTTTCATCCGGGGGAGTGGGAACTTCACCCGGAGGTATTTGCTCAACTGATTCGTCGTTGGGGCAAACCGGATCTGGATCTCATGGCATCTCGCCAGAACACCAAGCTTCCTTGTTACGGATCCAGGTCCAGGGACCCGGGAGCGGTGCTGGTAGATGCACTAGCAGCCCCTTGGGTTTTCAACATAGCTTATGTGTTTCCACCTTTTCCGTTGCTACCTCGACTGATTGCCAGGATCAAACAGGAGAGAGCATCGGTGATTCTGATAGCGCCTGCGTGGCCACGCAGGACCTGGTATGCAGAACTAGTGGACATATCGTCCTGTCCACCATGGTCTCTACCCCTGAGGCAGGACCTTCTAATTCAGGGTCCTTTCAACCATCCAAACCTAATTTCTCTGAGGCTGACTGCTTGGAAATTGAACGCTTTATTCTATCAAAGCGTGGGTTTTCGGATTCGGTTATTGATACATTAATACAGGCTTGGAAACCTGTTACCAGAAAAATTTACCATAAGATATGGCGTAAATATTTATATTGGTGTGAATCCAAGAGTTACTCATGGAGTAAGGTTAGGATTCCTAGGATATTGTCCTTTCTACAAGAGGGTTTAGAAAAGGACTTATCTGCTAGTTCACTAAAGGGACAGATTTCTGCTCTGTCTATTCTTTTTCACAAGCGTCTGGCAGAGAATCCAGACGTCCAGGCCTTTTGTCAGGCTTTGGCTAGAATTAAGCCTGTGTTTAAAACTGTTGCTCCTCCTTGGAGCTTAAATTTGGTTCTTAAAGTTCTTCAGGGTGTTCCGTTTGAACCCCTTCATTCCATTGATATTAAACTTTTATCTTGGAAAGTTCTGTTTTTGATGGCTATTTCCTTGGCTCGGAGAGTCTCTGAGTTATCTGCCTTACATTGTGATTCCCCTTATCTGATCTTTCATTCAGACAAGGTAGTCCTGCGTACTAAACCTGGGTTTTTACCTAAGGTTGTTTCTAACAGGAATATCAATCAAGAAATTGTTGTTCCATCTTTATGTCCTAATCCTTCTTCAAAGAAGGAACGTCTTTTGCATAATCTAGACGTGGTCCGTGCCCTGAAGTTCTACTTACAGGCAACTAAAGATTTTCGACAAACTTCTTCTCTGTTTGTCGTTTACTCTGGACAGAGGAGAGGTCAAAAGGCTTCGGCTACCTCTCTCTCTTTTTGGCTTCGTAGCATAATACGTTTAGCCTATGAGACTGCTGGACAGCAGCCTCCTGAACGAATTACAGGTCATTCCACTAGAGCTGTGGCTTCCACTTGGGCCTTTAAGAATGAGGCCTCTGTTGAACAGATTTGCAAGGCTGCAACTTGGTCTTCACTTCATACTTTTTCCAAATTTTACAAATTTGATACTTTTGCTTCTTCGGAAGCTGTTTTTGGGAGAAAGGTTCTACAGGCAGTGGTTTCTTCTGTTTAAAGTCCCTGCCTTGTCCCTCCCATCATCCGTGTACTTTAGCTTTGGTATTGGTATCCCATAAGTAATGGATGACCCGTGGACTGAACACACTTAACAAGAGAAAACATAATTTATGCTTACCTGATAAATTTATTTCTCTTGTAGTGTGTTCAGTCCACGGCCCGCCCTGTCTTTTTTGAGGCAGGTTCTAAATTTTTAAATTATAACTCCAGTCACCACTGCACCCTATAGTTTCTCCTTTCTTGTCTTGTTTCGGTCGAATGACTGGATATGACATGTGAGGGGAGGAGCTATATAGCAGCTCTGATTGGGTGATCCTCTTGCAACTTCCTGTTGGGAAGGAGAATATATCCCATAAGTAATGGATGACCCGTGGACTGAACACACTACAAGAGAAATAAATTTATCAGGTAAGCATAAATTATGTTTTTTGGTAATTAGAAGGCTGCTAAATGCCACTGCGCACCACACGTGTTTTATGCCCAGCAGTGAAGGGGTTAATTAGGGAGCATGTAGGAAGCTTGTAGACTTAATTTTAGCTTTAGTGTAGTGTAGTAGACAACCTAAAGTATTGATCTAGGCCCATTTTGGTATATTTAATGCCACCATTTCACCGCCAAATGCGATCAAATTTTAAAAAAAACTTAAATTTTTTTGCAATTTTAGGTTTCTCACAGAAATTATTTACAAACAACTTATGCAATTATGGCATAAATGGTTGTAAATGCTTCTCTGGGATCCCCTTTGTTCAGAAATAGCAGACATATATGGTTTTGGCGATGCTTTTTGGTAATTAGAAGGCTGCTAAATGCCGCTGCACATCACACGTGAATTATGTCTAGCAGTGAAGGGGTTAATTAAGGATCTTGTAGGGAACTTGCAGGGTTAATGTTAGCTTTAGTGTAGAGATTTGCCTCCCACCTAACACATCAGACCCCCTGATCCCTCCCAAACAGCTCTCTTCCCTCCCCCACCCCACAATTGTCCCCGCCATCTTAAGTACTGGCAGAAAGTCTGCCAGTACTAAAATAAAAGGTATCTTTTTTTAATTATTAATTTTTTAAGCATATTTAGATATGCTGCTGTGTAGGATCCCCCTTAGCCCCAAACCTCCCTGATCCCTCCAAAACAGCTCTCTAACCCTCCCCCTCTACATTATTGGGAGCCATCTTGGGTACTGGCAGCTGTCTGCCAGTACCCAGTTTACAAAAAAAATACATTTTTTATTTCCCCCCCCCACTTTTCTGTAGTGTAGCTTCCCCCCACCAAGACTACTTTATCTGCCTGGTAACATCTCTTGTATATTCCTGGCTACCTTGTGCAGTAAGAGTGTAGTGTGTATGGAGTATTTCTGAATTATTTGAATATTTTATGCTAAGCTGACTAGGTGTGCACACCTTCAGGGTAGAGATTTATATCACGTGATGGTACTCATATGTAATGTTTTGTTTATTAGCGACATATGGATTAGAGATGAAGCTCCACTATTAAGATAATAAATCTGTTGGATTATTTATAAAAGAGTGCTTGACTCCCTATCTTTCATATGGTACATTGAATTGTATGTTCCATTTCTTTTCTTAGAGTTCTTTGTTATAATATATATATATATATATATATATATATATATATATATATATATATATATATATATATATATATATATATATATATATATATATATATATACACACACATATACACACACACACACCATTGTTGTTTTGACTTGCACAGAGAGCCAGCAGCTGCTGACAACTTAATGCTATGATGTACTTAACCACAAACACATGCAATGTATCACCCACTTTCCAGGTACATTTGTTGTTGAAGATGAATATTGTAATAAAAATCCCTTCCTACTTCATATTGAAGATGTGGAGAGGCATAAAGAATGCACTGAAGGACCCTAATATGGCCCTCATAACATATATTGGAAAAGAGTACTTTACAGACAAATAAACAAACACTCTGCAGTATGATGCTGCAGTGAATATTATTCAGACAGAAACAATGTGGCCTTCAGTGCAGCTACTTTAGACACATGCGCTCCGTTTATAACTGCCCCGCGTTCACTTTCCATTAAGAATATCAGGCTGCATATGTATAATCATGTATAGCCTAATACTAATCTTGTTTGGGGATAATAGTATATATACACAAATGCTGGTTGCTGCTGACCTCTGAGTGCACCCTGACACTGATAAACACATGTGTAATCTCTTCACAAGTCAACTCACTCCACTCAGTGTTGGGATGTCACGTAAGCCGCCGGCCCACCCCACCTGACCCGGCCCACATATGATTCCTGAGTGAGTCCTCCCTGGCCCTCAGTGACACTGCTGTGACAGACTGAGCCTGTGATTGTGTGAGTGACAGACACAGACTCAGTCACTGTCTGAGTGAATGATTCGCTGTTCGCTCTATAATTTGGCTTATTGGCTATTGTGACATGAGGAGTTACTAGTTGCGGTGTTGCGATAAGGTGTTAGGCTAGCGGTTAACTTACAGAGGCAGTGGAGAGGGGGTTAAGGAAGGTTATAACTTATAAGTTGAACTTCAACTTTTACTAGACTAGACACAGTGCTGTAGCCTTAGTGGGGACTAAGTCAGTGTAATAGGGAAGGGATTGATTACCGGTCCGGCCGCAATATTGCAACAAGCAAGCAAAAATATAATTTATACAGCAGCCAGCCAGCCCAGCTCAGCTGCCGGCCCACCGGGATTTTTCCCGGTACCCCGGCTGCCCAATCCGGCCCTGAAAGTATCCCCCAAATATAATCACACTAGAGTCATAAAAGCAAACTAGAGTATCAAAACAGGGAATTCCCAAAATAATTAAAAAGGACAGAAAACAAGCAGTAAAAAAGAAAAGAAAAAAAAACATGATTAAAAGAGGGAACAGGAGGTTTGTTTAACCCCTTAATGACCGCAGCACTTTTCCATTTTCTGTCCGTTTGGGACCAAGGCTATTTTTACATTTCTGCTGTGTTTGTGTTTAGCTGTAATTCTCCTCTTACTCATTTACTGTACCCACACATATTATATACCGTTTTTCTCGCCATTAAGTGGACTTTCTAAAGATACCATTATTTTCATCATATCTTATAATTAACTATAAAAAAAATTATATAATATGAGAAAAAAATGGAAAAAAACACACTTTTTCTAACTTTGACCCCCAAAATCTGTTACACATCTACAACCACCAAAAAACACCCATGCTAAATACTTTCTAAATTTTGTCCTGAGTTAAGAAATACCCAATGTTTACATGTTCTTTGCTTTTTTTGCAAGTTATAGGGCCATAAATTCAAGTAGCAGTTTGCTATTTCCAAACCCCTTTTTTTCAAAATTAGCGCTAGTTACATTGGAACACTGATATCTTTCAGGAATCCCTGAATATCACTTGACATGTATATATTTTTTTTTTAGAAGACACCCCAAAGTATTGATCTAGGCCCATTTTGGTATATTTCATGCCACCATTTCACCGCCAAATGCGATCAAATAAAAAAAATTGTTCACTTTTTCACAATTTTGTTCACAAACTTTAGGTTTCTCACTGAAATTATTTACAAGCAGCTTGTGCAATTATGGCATAAATGGTTGTAAATTCTTCTCTGGGATCCCCTTTGTTCAGAAATAGCAGACATGTATGGCTTTTGTTGTTACTTTTTGGTAATTAGAAGGGCACTAAATGCCACTGCGCACCACACGTGTATTATGCCCAGCAGTGAAGGGGTTAATTAGGGAGCATGTAGGGAGCTTCTAGGGTTAATTTTAGCTTTAATGTAGTGTAGTAGACAACCCAAAGTATTGATCTAGGCCCATTTTGGTATATTTCATGCCACCATTTCACCGCCAGATGCGATCAAATTAAAAAAAACGTAATATTTTTCACAATTTTAGGTTTCTCACTGAAATCATTTACAAGCAGCTTGTGCAATTATGGCACAAATGGCTGTAAATGCTTCTCTGGGATCCCCTTTGTTCAGAAATAGCAGACATATATGTCTTTGGCATTGCTTTTTGGTAATTAGAAGGCCGCTAAATGCCGCTGCGCATCACACGTGTATTATGTCTAGCAGTGAAGGGGTTAATTAGGTAGCTTGTAGGGAGCTTGCAGGGTTAATTTTAGCTTTAGTGTAGAGATCAGCCTCCCATCTGACACATCACACCCCCTGATCCCTCCCAAACAGCTCCCTTCCCTCCCCCACCACACAATTGTCCCCACCATCTTAAGTACTGGCAGAAAGTCTGCCAGTACAAAAATAAAGGGAATCTTTGTTGTTGTTTTTTTAAAATTGTATAGCATATTTACATATGCTGCTGGGTAGTATTCCCCTTATCCCCCAACCTCCCTGATCCCCCCCCAAACACCTCTCTAACCGTCCCCCTCTGACGTTTTGGGGGCCATCTTGGGTACTGGCAGCTATCTGCCAGTACCCAGTTTGCAGAAAAAAATGTTTTCTGGGGTTTTTTTTCACAGTTTTTTTTTTTCTGTAGTGTAGCTTCCCTCCCACATACCACACCAACACCCCCTGATTTAGCTTTTTTTTTAAATTTTGTTGACATTAATACCCGATTACCAATCCTATTATTAATCCTATTTTCCGTAGTGCAGCGTTCCCACCCGCTCCCTCCCCGTGCACGCGCCCGCCCCCTCCATATCGTGCCCGCGCGCGCCCCCGGGGCATCCCCGCCCACGATCCCGCCCCCCCTGCACATCTCCAGGGCCATCGATGGCCGCCACCCGCCTCCCGGTGCTGCTCCCACCCACCAACGAAGGAAGCCACCGATCTCCGGTGCAGAGAGGGCCACAGAGTGGCTCTCTCTGCATCGGATGGCCATACATGGTTATTGCAGGATGCCTCCATATTGAGGCATCACTGCAATAACCGGAAAGCAGCTGGAAGCGAGCAGGATCGCTTCCAGCTGCTTTCCACACCGAGGACGTGCAGGGTACGTCCTCAGGCGTTAACTGCCTTTTTTTTGAGGACGTACCCTGCACGTCCTCAGTCATTAAGGGGTTAAGCAGATTTAATTAAAATAAATAAAAAAAAAAATTTTAAAAAAAAAAAGCACCTAATGACATGTCTTAAATGTATAAATAATAAAAAAAATTATAGCAGCAGATCCTACATTTACTCAAATGTCCTTTAATCAAAAGAACCCAAAATAGATATAGCAACGTTTTGGTTCTTAGACCTTAAAGGGACATTCCGGTCAAAATTTTAATGCACATAGATGAATTACATCTTTGAATAGAAATATATTTATAATATACATATATTCCCAAAAATGCTTCTAGTAAAATGTATCACTGTGCATGTGGAGCATAGCTAGATATTCTCAGTGCACCAGCATTTTAAGTACTGCAGCTGCTCAGAGCACCAGTGGGGTTTGCATCATGTCAGAAATAAAACTGGTCAATACCAGTTGGTACAAGCACCTTAGTGCTGTGTTTAAAATGCTGGTGCACAGTGCATACTTAAATATACTTTTGAAACATCTATTGCTCTTATTAGAAGCATCTTTGCTAATATGTGCATATTACACAAAAATGGTTCTATTCAAAACTAAACTGCATCCATATGGATTCAAATTTTGGTTGGAATGTCCCTTTAAACATTAAGGTCTAAGGACCAAAATGTTGCTTTATGTGCGGGGAGCTACAGTTAGCATAGTACACTGGTGCTGAATCCTCTTCCTTTTGAACTATGTTTTAAAACATACAGAAGAGTGCAGAGCACACAACAAACCACAACTTACCATTTCTTCAATGTAAGGGAACAGCCTGTCTCCAAAGTACTCTGTGGCTTCAATTGGAAGCTGTGCTGGTAAATTGTCAATGGAACACATAAGAATACCACAACCTTCAACACTATAAAGAAGAAGAAGAATTACTGAATACTGTATGATTGTTCTAGAATGTAAAAAACAAACATTGGCATGAATTTTTATTCACCTGTCATGAATGATATGTTGATCTGCATCATACATACAAAATGGAACATCAATGGTGGTACATTCAGTCATAAATTCTATGGACCCTCCAGTGTCTGCAGAAATGTCACCAATGGCCAATAGTCTGTAAAAAGAAAAGGTGGCTTACATCAAAACACAAAGGTTTTTTACCTCAAAATTTCCTCAGTAGCCACATCCGATTGTAAAGTGACTTTAAGCAGCCAATTAGGATGCTTTAAGCAGCCAATTAGGATGCTAGTCCCAGGACTTTCAAGGGAACGTACATCTGGCATGTGCAGGAACAGTCATGTTATGTCCCTCCTATGGGGAATTTACTAGGAAATCTCATGTGATCATATTAATGCAAAGTGTGACATCAGCACAAATCAAGCCGATTGGCTGTTTTTTTTTTTTTTGTGTTTTTTTTTTAACATGCAGCTACAGTAGCTGAAATATAACTGTTCCCAGAACCCTTACTATTTTAAGCTGAAGAAATTTTGAGGTAAAATATCTTCCTTTTTACATAGAAAATACATGTAATGTAATATGTGATATTTTCTTCTCAGCTTTTTACAGTTACGCTGCATCAATTTCAAATTATTTAGCATATGAGAATTATGTCCTTTTAAAATGTATCAGGTATAGCTAATCAAAAGATGCCAGCTGAGCAATTGCATTAACTGCATTAGGCATTTGCTAAACCCATCCTCTGGGGCAGCACACTATTACATTATGTATACTGAAGCAAAAACAAGACACAGAATACTAAAACCAAACTTTAAAAAGATATGTGCAATAACTTTTGTATTAATTGCCTACTTGTGTGGTAACTCTGGACATCCTTCTGTAGACTCAGCACTCGGCTTTATAGGGGCCAATAGTTTTTGTGCATCATGGCGGTTTAGTAAGCGAGGTGTGTGTGGATCCCAGTACATTCCATTAATCAAGCATGTTGTGTAAGGTGCAATCTTTACAGGAGAAAAAAAAAACAGAATATAGTTAAAAGCCTCTTCCACTGTCCACAGTTGCAATGCAAATATATAAAGAAAGAGCTTACATCAGTATTAAAGCGGGATGTGTAAAGTTCAGGATTCTTATCATATCCCACCGGATCATAAATCCCATCAGTTTTTCTAACAAGATGATGATGACGACTAAGAACTGTTCCGTAAACTTTTCTAAGATCTGAGAAAAAGTATTAGAGTTATCATTCTGAAACACGATTTTTTTTGGTTTCTAAAGTCTCTATGTACCAATCCCATTACCTCCTGTTTTGGAAACTTCCTGCAATTCATGCGGCTCAACAAACTCATTAGGCAGCTCATTAAATATTTCTTGTGCACCCTAAAATACAAATGTAATAGGGACACTGTTATAATAAGATATATTTACATGTTTATGTGCAGATGACAGATGAAAAAGTAAAGACTAAATCTAAAATTAGTTGTTTCAGAAAGTCTAACCCCAGATAATCCAAAGGTATGGAGTCTACAGCTAAGACTTTTTGTGTGGACAATAAATAATAATGTGTGTATCTATAACTATGTTCTATGTATTTTCTGAGAGTTATTAGGGTTTTTTTTTTAGACCCAGCAACCAATAATGGTAATTCTATGCATAAATGTATATTACTTTTAACTTACATAGCGACAACATATGGATGTTGTAACAACTTCAGCAATACCTCACATACCCGATTACAGTAACATATAACATATTACATATATGTGCCTTAGTCAAGCTTTCCAGAATCCCTCACACTACTGTATTAATTTGCTTTGTCAAGTTTAAATTTATAGACTCTAGATGATCAAGAACCCAGGGCTATGGGATACAATGGAATGCTAACCACTTGTGCCAAGCGTACTGTATTGACTTAGTACCTATGTCCAACACTGTGGCACGTGCTGCGGCCCCCCACTGTTAAACTTGACATCGAAGACTGAAACTGGGCACAGAAGGATTCTGCTTCATAAGGTAAAGGAGCGCTGATCGAGCTCCTTTATCATATGAAGACAGATCACCTATCCATGCAGACAGTGACAGAAACAGTGTTACTGTCTGTATCGATGATGAAGTGGAGCCAGTGGGAGAGGTGGTTGATTAAGGAAGGAGGCGGGTGGGCGGCTGATCGCTAGAGGGGGAAGATAAAGCAATCATGGGAAGGGAAAGGGAGGGATTGACCTACACTACAGAAATTGTATTAACTATAAGATTGTTTGCAGGGGAGAGGAGAGGGTTTAAGCTGTTTGGGGGGGGATCAAGTAGAGATCAGGGGGTAGCAGAGGTCAGGTGGGAGGGTAATCCCTACACTAGAGCAAATATTAACCTTACAGGCTAACTGATTAACCCCTTCACTGCAGCTGCAAATAGCGGCCTTATAAGTGCCAAAAAACAATGGCAAAGCCATGCATGCCTGCAATTTCTCAACAAAGGGGACCAACAAGAAGCTTTTACAACCATTTTTCTTAAGACTTTAGTTGCTGTGTGTAAATAATTTCAGTGAGAACCCAAAGTTTGCAAAACAAAGTAAATTATTTTATATGATCATATTTGGTGGCCAAATAGTGGCATCAAATATACCATAATGGGCCTAGATCAATACCTTGGGTTTTCTACTTTAAAAAATATAAATTATGCTTACCAGATAATTTCCTTTCTTTCTGTATGAGGAGAGTCCACGGCTTCATTCCTTACTTGTGGGAATACAGAACCTGGCCACCAGGAGGAAGCAAAGACACACCAGCCAAAGGCTTAAATACCTCCCCCCACTTCCCTCATATCCCAGTCATTCTGACAAGGGAACAAGGAACAGTAGAAGAAATATCAGGGTATAAATGGTGCCAGAAGAACAAAGCAAAATTTAGGTCCACCCTTCAGAGAATACGGGCGGGGGCCGTGGACTCTCCTAATACAGAAGGAAAGGAAATTATCTGGTAAGCATAATTTATGTTTTCCTTCTTAATATGAGGAGATATGAGGAGAGTCCACGGCTTCTACTTACTTGTGGGAAACCTATACCCAAGCTCCAGAGAAAACTGAATGAACAGGAGGGCAAAAAAGGAGGCAGACCCTATTCTGAGAGCACCACAGCCTGCAAAACCTTTCTGCCAAAAGCTGCTTCCGCCAAAGCAAAAACGTCAAACTTGTAAAATTTAGAAAAGATATGTAAGGAGGACCAGGTAGCCGCCCTACAAATCTGATCTATAGAGGCCTCATTTTTGAAGGCCCAAGAGGAAGTCATTTCTCTAGTTGAATGAGCCTTAATCCTCTGAGGAGGCTTATGCCCCACTGTCTCATAAGCTAAGCGAATAATGCACCTCAACCAAAAAGATAAGGAAGTGGACGAGGCCTTCTGCCCTCTACGCTTCCCAGAATAGAAAACAAACATTGAAGAAGTCTGTCTAAACTCCTTTGTAGCCTGAAGATAGAACTTCAAGGCCCAAGCCACATCCAAATTATGAATTAACCGTTCCTTCGAAGGAGGAGGATTAGGACACAAGAAAGGAACCACAATCTCCTGATTGATGTTGCAATCTGAAACGACCTTAGGAAGAAAACCTAACCTAGTACAAAGAACAGCCTTATCAGCATGCAATACTAGGTAAGGAGGCTCACATTGCAAGGCAGCCATTTCAGAGACTATGCGCTCCAAAGCAATAGCCAGTAGAAAAAGAACCTTCCAAGACAGTAATTTAATGTCAACTACATGCATAGGCTCAAACGGAGCCTTCTGCAAAACTTTAAGAACAAGATTTAAACTCCAAGGAGGAGCGCTAGATCTAACCACAGGCCTGATTTTACCCAGAGCCTGAACAAAAGACTAAACATCTGGAAGCTCAGCGAGCCTCTTGTGCAGTAAAACAGATAGGGCCGAAATCTGTCCCTTAAGGGAGCTAGCAGAAAGGCCCTTCTCCAGACTATCCCGGGGAAAGGAAAGAATCCTGGAAACCCTGACCTTATGCCAGGAGAATCCACACTCTTCACACCAGAATAAGTAGGTCCTCCACACCTTATGATAGATGCGACGAGTAACCGGCTTACAAGCTTGAATGAGAGTATCAATAACTCTCTCAGAAAAATCTCCATGCAGTCAGCCTCAGAGAATCTAGATTTTGATAAACAAAAGGACCTTGTTCCAGCAGATCCCTGCGACAAGGTAACTTCCATGGAGGAGATGATGACGACATCCCCACTAGATCCGCAAACCACATCCTTCGCGGCCATGATGGAGCAATAAGTATCACTGATGCCCGCTCCTGCTTGATGCGGACCACTACTCGAGGAAGGAGGTGTAATGGCGGAAAAAAGGTATATTAGACTGAACCTCCAAGGCACCACTAAAGCATCTATTAGCTCCGCCTGAGGATCCCTGGATCTTGACCCATACCTGGCTAGCTTGGTATTGAGACGGGACGCCATGAGATCTATCTCTGGAGTCTCCCACCTGTTGCATATCTCTGCAAACACCTTGGAATGGAGAGACCATTCCCCTGGATGAAAGGATTGTCTGCTGAGAAAATCAGCTTCCCAGTTGTCCACACCTGGAATGTGGATCGCTGACAGTGAACAGTTGTGGGTCTCCGCTAACTCCAGAAAATCTCCCAGGATGGTCTTAAAAAGGCTGTCCCTCGGGACAGGTGATCTGGACAGAGCCACCAAAAGAGCAATTCTTTCGACTGGTTGTCCAGAGAGATCTGTTGAGACAGATCTGAATGATTGCTGTTCCACTGTCTCAGCATGCACAGCTGTAACGGTCTGAGACGGAACCTGGCAAAAGGGAATTATGTCCATGCTGGACACCATGAGACCAATCACCTGCATACACTGTGCCACAGAAGGCCTTGAGGAGGTCCGGAGGGCAAGACATGCCAAAACCAGCTTGCAGCGTCTCTGGTCTGAAAGAAATATCCTCATGACTAGTGAGTCTATTATAGTGCCCAGGAATTCTACCCTGGTGCTTGAAATAAGAGAACTTTTCTAAGTTTATCTTCCATCCATGGGATCGAAGAAGAGAGAGAAGAGATTCTGAATGTTCTTCCGCTAAACGAAAGGATGGTGCTTGTACCAGAATATTGTCCAAGTAAGGTGCTATTGAAATGCCCTGGAATCTGGCCACGGCTAAGAGAGCACCCAGAACCTTTGTGAAAATTCTTGGGGCAGTAGCTAGGCCAAACAAAAGAGCAATAAATTGGAAGTGCTGGTCCAGGAAGGCAAATCTTAGGAACTGAAAGTGTTCCCTGTGGATTAGGACATGAAGGTAAGCATCCTTCAGATCTATAGTGGTCATGAACTGTCCCTTCTGGACTAAGGGAAGGATAGACCTTATCGTCTCCATCTTGAACAAGGGGACGTTCAGAAACTTGTTTAAGCACTTTAGGTCCAGAATCGGGCGGAAAGTTCCCTCCTTCTTAGGGACCACGAAAAGGTTTGAGTAGTATCCCAAGCCTTGTTCCTCTATGGGAACCGGGACAACGACTCCTAAGGAGGACAGATCCTGAATGCACCCCAGAAAGGCATCCCTCTTCTCTGCTTTTGAAGCCAGATTTGAGAGAAGGAATCTGCCCTTGGGTGGAAGAGACTTGAACCCAATTCTGTAACCTGAGCAATGACATCCAGGACCAAGGATCCTGCACATCCCTGAACCAAGCTTCTGAGAAGAGCGAAAGTCTGCCCCCTACCTGATACACAGATGGACCGGGGGCGACCCCTTCATGCTGATTTAGTCTCAGCAGGCTTCTTGCTCTGCTTGGACTTATTCCAGGACTGAGCCGGCTTCCAAGTCTTAGGTTGCTCGGTCTTAGCGGAGGATTGTTGGAGCTGGGATTTATCGGAACGAAAATTATTAGCTTGTCCTTTAGATCTGATCTTTTCATCTTGTGGTAGGAAGGCACCCTTGCCCCCTGTAACTGTGGAAATAATGGAGTTAAGGCCTGGACCAAACAAAATTTTACCCTTGAATGGAAGAGAAAGGAGTCTGGACTTGGAAGTCAGTCCGCAGACCAGGACTTCAGCCACAGAGCCTGGCGGGCCTGAACAGAAAACCCTGCAGTTTTAGCTTTTAAATTAATCATTTACATATTTGCATCACAAATAAAAGAATTAGTGACCCTTAAAGCCTTAATTCTATCAAGAATAATACCGAGGGGACCTTCCACCTCGATCAATTCCGGTAAGGAGCCACACCAGTAGGTAGCCCCTCCCACAACCGCGGCAACTGCCACCGTTGGTTGAAATAAATATCCCAAATGTTGAAACATATTTTTTAACAGAGTTTCAATCTTTTTATCCATGGGCTCTTTGAATGACCAACTATCCTCCAGTGGGATAGTAGTGCGTTTTGCAAGCGTGGAGAGGCGCCATCCACCTTAGGGATGGAACCCCACAACTCCAATTGAGAGACCGGGAACAGTTTCTTAAAGGCAGATGAAGGGGTGACGGAAGAACCAATCCTCTCCCATTCGTTCTTAATAATGTTTGCCATCTTTACAGGAACAGGGAAAGTCTGAGGAACAACCCTGTCTTCGTAAACTCTATCCAGTCATTTGCCTTGAATATAATATTTTCTTTACTATCAGAGTAAAAAAAAAAAATACGACAAAACATTAAAGTTGACTGTGTTTATGCCTTTGTTCTATAGAGGGTCTGATTGTTGGCGCCTGGAATTAAAGGTTCTTCAGGCAGTTCGGCCTCTGGAACCTCTAAAGTAGCCAGAACTTCCTTTAAAAGAAAGCGCAAGTGCTCTATCCTAAATCTGGTTCCTCCGCAATCAGAGGCTTAGAGGCAGCCGATTCAGACCCAGAAAGTTCACACTCTGAAGTATCAGAAAGAAATTCATCATCAGATAACCGTCTATCAGCTATAGCCAATAAACTAGATGATGACCCTGGGAAGGATAGCAATATTTGACCTTTCGCTTGTGCATAGCAGGGCGAGGTAAAGCCCTAATGGCCGCAGACACCACCGTTTGTAACTGCACAGTGAAGTCTGGAGGTAAAAGGCCTCCTCCAGATGGAGGATCAGGCGTGCTATGGGAAACTGCATGTGTATTAGGAGATGAAAGCAGGGTGTGCACCTCACGGGACGGGACCCCTCAGAGGTGGAAGACTCAGTGGTATCAAACATGTTAACCTTTCTTGACATATTTACTTTTTATAGGCATGTGGAACATAATTGAGAGGGCGGGTATACCTCTGTTTCCTCACAATATAAACAGGCATTAGTCTTAGGTATAGAGGCTCCATAGCTATGGGCTATTTCCTAATATAACAATAACGAACGTTATATAAAAACATAATTTATGTAAGAACTTACCTGATAAATTCATTTCTTTCATATTAGCAAGAGTCCATGAGCTAGTGACGTATGGGATATACATTCCTACCAGGAGGGGCAAAGTTTCCCAAACCTTAAAATGCCTATAAATACACCCCTCACCACACCCACAATTCAGTTTAACGAATAGCCAAGAAGTGGGGTGATAAGAAAAAAGTGCGAAAGCATATAAAATAAGGAATTGGAATAATTGTGCTTTATACAAAAAAAATCAAAACCACCACAAAAAAGGGCGGGCCTCATGGACTCTTGCTAATATGAAAGAAATGAATTTATCAGGTAAGTTTTTACATAAATTATGTTTTCTTTCATGTAATTAGCAAGAGTCCATGAGCTAGTGACGTATGGGATAATGATTACCCAAGATGTGGATCTTTCCACGCAAGAGTCACTAGAGAGGGAGGGATAAAATAAAGACAGCCAATTCCTGCTGAAAATAATCCACACCCAGAATAAAATTTTAATGAAAAAACATAAGCAGAAGATTCAAACTGAAACCACTGCCTGAAGTACGTTTCTACCAAAAACTGCTTCAGAAGAAGAAAACACATCAAAATGGTAGAATTTAGTAAAAGTATGCAAAGAGGACCAAGTTGCTGCTTTGCAAATCTGATCAACCGAAGCTTCATTCCTAAACGCCCAGGAAGTAGAAACTGACCTAGTAGAATGAGCTGTAATCCTTTGAGGTGGAGTGTTACCCGACTCAACATAGGCATGATAAAATAAAGATTTCAACCAAGATGCCAAAGAAATGGCAGAAGCTTTCTGGCCTTTTCTAGAACCGGAAAAGATGACAAATAGACTAGAAGTCTTTCGGAAAGACTTAGTAGCTTCAACATAATATTACAAAGCTCTAACAGCATCCAAAGAATGCAATGATTTCTCCTTAGAATTCATAGGATTAGGACATAATGAAGGAACCACAATTTCTCTACTAATGTTGTTAGAATTCACAACCTTAGGTAAAAAATTCAAAAGAAGTTCGCAGCACCGCCTTATCCTGATGCAAAATCAGAAAAGGAGACTCACAAAAAAGAGTAGATAATTCAAAGACTCTTCTGGCAGAAGAGATGGCCAAAAGAAACAAAACTTTCCAAGAAAGTAATATAACGACCAAAGAATGCATGGGTTCAAAAGGAGGAGCTTGAAGAGCCCCCAGAACCAAATTCAAACTCCAAGGAGGAGAAATTGACTTAATGACAGGTTTTATACGAACCAAAGGTTGTACAAAACAATGAATATCAGGAAGATTAGCAATCCTTCTGTGAAAAAGAACAGAAAGAGCAGAGATTTGTCTTTCAAGGAACTTGCGGACAAACCTTTATCTAAACCATCCTGAAGAAACTGTAAAATTCTCGGTATTCAAAAAGAATGCCAAGAAAAAAGATGAGAAAGACACTAAGAAATATAAGTCTTCAAGACTCTATAATATATCTCTCTAGATACAGATTTACGAGCCTGTCACATAGTATCAATCACAGAGTCAGAGAAACCTCTTTGACCAAGAATCAAGCGTTCAAACTCCATACCTTAAAATTAAGGTTTTGAGATCCTGATGGAAAAAAGAACCTTGAGACAGAAAGACTGGTCTTAACGGAAGAGTCCACAGCTGGAAAGAGGCCATCCGGACAAGATCCGCATACCAAAACCTGTGAGGCCATGCTGGAGCTACCAGCAGGACAAACGAGCATTCCTTTAGAATATTGGAGAATACCCTTGGAAGAAGAACTAGAGGCGGAAAGATATAGGCAGGATGACACTTGTAAGGAAGAGATAATGCATCCACTGCCTCCGCCCGAGGATCCCGGGATCCGGACAGATACCAGGGAAGTTTCTTGTTTAGATGAGAAGCCATCAGATCTATTTCTGGGAGTTCCCACATTTGAACAATCTGAGGAAATACCTCTGGGTGAAGAGACCATTCGCCCAGGTGCAACGTTTGGCGACTGAGATAATCCGCTTTCCAATTGTCCATACCTGGGATATGAACCGCAGAGATTAGACAGGAGCTGGATTCCGCCCAAACCAAATTCGAGATACTTCTTTCATAGCCAGAGGACTGTGAGTCCCTCCTTGATGATTGATGTATGCCACAGTTGTGACATTGTCTATCTGAAAACAAATGAACAACTCTCTCTTCAGAAGAGGCCAAGACTGAAGAGCTCTGAAAATTGCACGGAGTTCCAAATATTGATCGGAAATCTCACCTCCTGAGATTCCCAAACCCCTTGTGCCGTCAGATACCCCCACACAGCTCCCCAACCTGTAAGACTTGCATCTGTTGAGATTATAGTCCAGGTCGGAAGAACAAAGAAGCCCCCTGAACTAAACGATGGTGATCTGTCCACCATGTCAGAGAGTGTCGTATAATCGGTTTAAAGATATTAATTGAGATATCTTTGAGTAATCCCTGCACCATTGGTTCAGCATACAGAGCTGAAGAGGTCGCATGTGAAAACGAGCAAAGGAGATCGCATCTGATGCGGCAGTCCTAAGACCTAAAATTTCCATGCATAAGGCTACCAAAGGGAATGATTGTGACTGAAGGTTTTGACAAGCTGATATCAATGTTAAACTTCTCTTGTCTGACAAGGACAGAGTCATAGACACTGAATCTATCTAGAAACCTAAAAAGGTTACCCTTGTCTGAGGAATCAATGAACTGATTGGTAAATTGATCCTCCAACCATGAACTTGAAGAAACAACACAAGTCGATTTGTATGAGATTCTTCGAAAATGAGAAGACTGAGCAAGTACCAAGATATCGTCCAAATAAGGAAATACCAAAACCCTGTTCTCTGATTACAGAAAGAAGGGCACCGAGAACCTTTGAAAAAAATTCTTGGAACTGAGGCTAGGCCAAACGGTAGAGCCACAAAACTGGTAATGCTTGTCTAAAAAGAGAATCTCAGACACTAAAAGTGATCTGGATGAATCGGAATATGCAGATACACATCCTGTAAATCTATTGTAGACATATAATGCCCTTGCTAAACAAAAGGCAGGATAGTCCTACAGTAACCATCTTGAATGTTGGTATCCTTACATAACGATTCAATATTGATAGATCCGGAACTGGTCTGAAGGAATTGACCTTTGGTACAATGAAGAGATAAAATAAAACCCCAGCCCCTGTTCCAGAACTGGAACTGGCATAATTACTCCAGCCAACTCTAGATCTGAAACACATTTCAGAAATGCTGAGCCTTTGCTGTGTTAACTGGGACACGGGAAAGAAAAAAATCTCTTAGCAGGAGGCCTTAACTTGAAGCCAATTCTGTACCTTTCTGAAACAATGTTCTGAAACCAGAGATTGAGAACGGAATTGATCCAAATTTCTTTGAAGAAAACGTAATCTGCCCCATACCAGCTGAGCTGGAATAAGGGCCGCACCTTCATGGGTACTTAGGAGCTGGCTATAGGTTTCTATAAGGCTTGGATATATTCCAAACTGGAAATAGTTTCCAAACTGATACCGCTCCTGAGGATGAAGGATCAGGCTTTTGTTCCTTGTTGTGAGGAAAGGAACGAAAATGATTATTAGACCTAAATTTACCTTAGATTTTTTATCCTTTGGTAAAAACATAATTTATGCTTACCTGATAAATTCCTTTCTTCTGTTGTGTGATCAGTCCACGGGTCATCATTACTTCTGGGATATTATCTGCTCCCCTACAGGAAGTGCAAGAGGATTCACCCAGCAGAGTTGCTATATAGCTCCTCCCCTCTACGTCACCTCCAGTCATTCGACCAAAGACCAACGAGAAAGGAGAAGCCAAGGGTGTAGTGGTGACTGGAGTATAATTTAAAAAATATTTACCTGCCTTAAAAAACAGGGCGGGCCGTGGACTGATCACACAACAGAAGAAAGGAATTTATCAGGTAAGCATAAATTATGTTTTCTTCTGTTATGTGTGATCAGTCCACGGGTCATCATTACTTCTGGGATACCAATACCAAAGCAAAAGTACACGGATGACGGGAGGGATAGGCAGGCTCATTATACAGAAGGAACCACTGCCTGAAGAACCTTTCTCCCAAAAATAGCCTCAGAAGAAGCAAAAGTGTCAAATTTGTAAAATTTGGAAAAAGTATGAAGCGAAGACCAAGTTGCAGCCTTGCAAATCTGTTCAACAGAGGCCTCATTCTTAAAGGCCCAAGTGGAAGCCACAGCTCTAGTGGAATGAGCTGTAATTCTTTCAGGAGGCTGCTGTCCAGCAGTCTCATAGGCTAAACGTATTATGCTACGAAGCCAAAAAGAGAGAGAGGTAGCAGAAGCTTTTTGACCTCTCCTCTGTCCAGAATAAACGACAAACAGGGAAGAAGTTTGGCGAAAATCTTTAGTTGCCTGCAAGTAGAACTTGAGGGCACGAACTACATCCAGATTGTGTAGAAGACGTTCCTTCTTTGAAGAAGGATTTGGACACAAGGATGGAACAACAATCTCTTGATTGATATTCCTGTTAGAGACAACCTTAGGTAAGAACCCAGGTTTAGTACGCAGAACTACCTTGTCTGAGTGAAAGATCAGATAAGGAGAATCACAATGTAGGGCTGATAACTCAGAGACTCTTCGAGCCGAGGAAATAGCCATTAAAAATAGAACTTTCCAAGATAACAATTTTATATCAATGGAATGAAGGGGTTCAAACGGAACACCCTGTAAAACGTTAAGAACTAAGTTTAAACTCCATGGCGGAGCAACAGTTTTAAACACAGGCTTGATCCTAGCTAAAGCCTGACAAAAGGCCTGGATGTCTGAATTTTCTGACAGACGCCTGTGTAACAAGATGGACAGAGCTGAGATCTGTCCCTTTAATGAGCTAGCCGATAAACCCTTTTCTAAACCTTCTTGTAGAAAAGACAATATCCTAGGAATCCTAACCTTACTCCAGGAGTAATCTTTGGATTCACACCAGTATAGGTATTTACGCCATATTTTATGGTAAATCTTTCTGGTAACAGGCTTCCTAGCCTGTATCAGGGTATCAATAACCGACTCAGAAAAACCACGTTTTGATAAAATCAAGCGTTCAATTTCCAAGCAGTCAGCTTCAGAGAAGTTAGACTTTGATGTTTGAATGGACCCTGAATCAGAAGGTCCTGTCTTAGAGGTAGAGACCAAGGCGGACAGGATGACATGTCCACTAGATCTGCATACCAAGTCCTGCGCGGCCATGCAGGCGCTATTAGAATCACTGATGCTCTCTCCTGTTTGATTTTGGCAATCAATCGAGGAAGCAGCGGGAAGGGTGGAAACACATAAGCCATCCTGAAGTTCCAAGGTGCTGTCAAAGCATCTATCAGAACCGCTCCCGGATCCCTGGATCTGGATCCGTAGCGAGGAAGTTTGGCGTTCTGGCGAGACGCCATGAGATCTATCTCTGGTTTGCCCCAACGTCGAAGTATTTGGGCAAAGACCTCCGGATGAAGTTCCCACTCCCCCGGATGAAGAGTCTGGCGACTCAAGAAATCCGCCTCCCAGTTCTCCACTCCCGGGATGTGGATTGCTGACAGGTGGCAAGAGTGAGACTCTGCCCAGCGAATTATCTTTGATACTTCTATCATTGCTAGGGAGCTTCTTGTCCCTCCCTGATGGTTGATGTAAGCTACAGTCGTGATGTTGTCCGACTGAAACCTGATGAACCCCCGAGTCTTTAACTGGGGCCAAGCTAGAAGGGCATTGAGAACTGCTCTCAATTCCAGAATGTTTATTGGCAGGAGACTTTCCTCCTGACTCCATTGTCCCTGAGCCTTCAGAGAATTCCAGACAGCGCCCCAACCTAGAAGGCTGGCGTCTGTTGTTACAATTGTCCAGTCCGGCCTGCTGAACGGCATCCCCCTGGACAGATGTGGCCGAGAAAGCCACCATAGAAGAGAGTTTCTGGTCTCTTGATCCAGATTCAGAGTGGGGGACAAATCTGAGTAATCCCCATTCCACTGACTCAGCATGCACAATTGCAGCGGTCTGAGATGTAGGCGTGCAAAGGGTACTATGTCCATTGCTGCTACCATTAAGCCGATCACCTCCATGCATTGAGCTACTGACGGGAGTTGAATGGAATGAAGGACACGGCATGCATTTAGAAGCTTTGTTAATCTGTCTTCTGTCAGATAAATCTTCATTTCTACAGAATCTATAAGAGTCCCCAAGAATGGAACTCTTGTGAGAGGCAAGAGAGAACTCTTCTTTTCGTTCACTTTCCATCCATGCGACCTTAGAAATGCCAGAACTAACTCTGTATGAGACTTGGCAGTTTGAAAGCTTGAAGCTTGTATCAGAATGTCGTCTAGGTACGGAGCTACCGAAATTCCTCGCGGTCTCAGAACCGCTAGAAGGGCACCCAGAACCTTTGTGAAGATTCTTGGAGCCGTAGCCAATCCGAATGGAAGGGCTACAAACTGGTAATGCCTGTCTAAGAAGGCAAACCTTAGATACCGGTAATGATCTTTGTGAATCGGTATGTGAAGGTAAGCATCCTTTAAATCCACTGTGGTCATGTACTGACCCTTTTGGATCATGGGTAAGATTGTCCGAATAGTTTCCATTTTGAACGATGGAACTCTTAGGAATTTGTTTAGGATCTTTAAATCCAAGATTGGCCTGAAAGTTCCCTCTTTTTTGGGAACCACAAACAGGTTTGAGTAAAACCCTTGTCCTTGTTCCGACCGCGGAACCGGATGGATCACTCCCATTAATAATAGATCTTGTACACAGCGTAGAAACGCGTCTTTCTTTATTTGGTTTGTTGACAACCTTGACAGATGAAATCTCCCTCTTGGGGGAGATAATTTGAAGTCTAGAAGGTATCCCTGAGATATGATCTCTAGCGCCCAGGGATCCTGGACATCTCTTGCCCAAGCCTGGGCGAAGAGAGAGGAGTCTGCCCCCACTAGATCCGGTCCCGGATCGGGGGCCCTCGGTTCATGCTGTCTTAGGGGCAGCAGCAGGTTTTCTGGCCTGCTTGCCCTTATTCCAGGACTGGTTAGGTTTCCAGCCTTGTCTGTAACGAGCAACAGCTCCTTTCTGTTTTGGTGCAGTGGAGGTTGATGCTGCACCTGCTTTGAAATTCCGAAAGGGACGAAAATTAGACTGTCTAGCCTTAGCTTTGGCTTTGTCTTGCGGTAGAGCGTGGCCCTTACCTCCTGTAATGTCAGCGATAATTTCTTTCAAACCGGGCCCAAATAAAGTTTGCCCCTTGAAAGGTATATTAAGTAATTTGGACTTAGAAGTTACATCAGCCGACCAGGATTTTAGCCACAGCGCCCTACGTGCCTGAATGGCGAATCCTGAATTCTTAGCCGTAAGTTTGGTTAAATGTACTACGGCCTCCGAAATGAATGAATTAGCTAGTTTAAGGACTCTAAGCCTGTCCGTAATGTCGTCCAGCGTAGCGGAACTAAGGTTCTCTTCCAGAGACTCAATCCAAAATGCTGCCGCAGCCGTAATCGGCGCGATGCATGCAAGGGGTTGCAATATAAAACCTTGTTGAACAAACATTTTCTTAAGGTAACCCTCTAATTTTTTATCCATAGGATCTGAAAAAGCACAGCTATCCTCCACCGGGATAGTGGTGCGCTTAGCTAAAGTAGAAACTGCTCCCTCCACCTTAGGGACCGTTTGCCATAAGTCCCGTGTGGTAGCGTCTATTGGAAACATCTTTCTAAATATCGGAGGGGGTGAGAACGGCACACCGGGTCTATCCCACTCCTTAGTAACAATTTCAGTTAATCTCTTAGGTATAGGAAAAACGTCAGTACTCGCCGGGTACCGCAAAGTATTTATCCAACCTACACATTTTCTCTGGTATTGCAACAGTGTTACAATCGTTAAGAGCCGCTAAGACCTCCCCTAGTAATACACGGAGGTTTTCCAATTTAAATTTAAAATTTGAAATATCTGAATCCAATCTGCTTGGATCAGAACCGTCACCTACAGAATGAAGCTCTCCGTCCTCATGCTCTGCAAGCTGTGACGCAGTATCAGACATGGCCCTAGAATTATCAGCGCACTCTGTTCTCACCCCAGAGTGATCACGCTTGCCTCTTAGTTCTGGTAACTTAGCCAAAACTTCAGTCATAACAGTAGCCATATCTTGTAATGTTATCTGTAATGGCTGCCCAGATGTACTAGGCGCCATAATATCACGCACCTCCCGGGCGGGAGACGCAGGTACTGACACGTGAGGCGAGTTAGACGGCATAACTCTCCCCTCGCTGTTTGGTGAAATTTGTTCAATTTGTACAGATTGGCGTTTATTTAAAGTAGCATCAATACAGTTAGTACATAAATTTCTATTGGGCTCCACCTTGGCATTGGAACAAATGACACAGGTATCTTCCTCTGAATCAGACATGTTTAACACACTAGCAATAAACATGCAACTTGGTTACAATCTTATTTAACAAAAACGTACTGTGCCTCAAAGAAGCACTAAACGATTAAATGACAGTTGAAATAATGAACTGAAAAACAGTTATAGCATCACTCTTTAAAAACAACACAACTTGTTAGCAAAGGTTTGTTCCCATTAGTAAAGTAACACTAATTAAATTTTAAACATAAAATTCACAGAGCAACGTTTTAAAACACAGTCACTACATAAGTCTCACAGCTCTGCTGAGAGAATCTACCTCCCTTCAAAGAAGTTTGAAGACCCCTGAGTTCTGTTAGAGATGAACCGGATCATGCAGAAAATACAAGAGTAACTGACTGGAAATTTTTGATGCGTAGCAAAGAGCGCCAAAAACGGCCCCTCCCCCTCACACACAGCAGTGAGAGAGAAACGAAACTGTCATAATCAAAACAAGCAAACTGCCAAGTGGAAAAATAATGCCCAAATATTTATTCACTCAGTACCTCAGAAATGCAAACGATTCTACATTCCAGCAAAAACGTTTAACATGAATTAAATACCTATTAAAAGGTTTAATGTACTTTTACTGAGTAATTCCGGTGAAATACCATCCCCAGAATACTGAAGTGTAGAGTATACATACATGTCATTATAACGGTATGGCAGGATTTTCTCATCAATTCCATTCAGAAAATAAAAACTGCTACATACCTCAATGCAGATTCAACTGCCCGCTGTCCCCTGATCTGAAGCTTTTACCTCCCTCAGATGGCCGAGAAACAGCAATATGATCTTAACTACTCCGGTTAAAATCATAAGAAAAAACTCTGGTAGATTCTTCTTCAAACTCTGCCAGAGAAGTAATAACACGCTCCGGTGCTATTGTAAAATAACAAACTTTTGATTGAAGTTATAAAAACTAAGTATAATCACCATAGTCCTCTCACACCTCCTATCTAGTCTTTGGGTGCAAGAGAATGACTGGAGGTGACGTAGAGGGGAGGAGCTATATAGCAACTCTGCTGGGTGAATCCTCTTGCACTTCCTGTAGGGGAGCAGATAATATCCCAGAAGTAATGATGACCCGTGGACTGATCACACATAACAGAAGAAAAAGTTCCCTTCCTTCCAGAAACAGTTGAGATAATAATTTATTACCCTGGAAAGAAAGGGAAAGCAAAGTTGACTTAGAAGACATATCAGCATTCCAAGTTTAATCCATAAAGCTTTTCTAGCTAAAATAGCTAGAGACATATACCTGACATCAACTCTAATGATATCAAAAGATGGTATCACCAATAAAATTATTAGCATGTTATAGAATAATAATAATGCTATAAAATTATGATCTGTTACTTGTTGCGCTAAAGCTTCTAACCAAAAAGTTGAAGCTGCAGCAACATCCGCTAAAAATATAGCAGGTCTAAGAAGATTACCTGAACATAAGTAAGCTTTTCTTAGAAAGGATACAATTTTCGTATCTAAAGGATCCTTAAATGAAGTACTATCTGCCGTAGGAATAGTAGTACATTTAGCAGGAGTAGAGACAGCCCCATAACCTTAGGGATTTTGTCCCAAAAAACTCTAATCTGTCAGATGGCACAGGATATAATTGCTTAAACGTTTAGAAGGAGTAAAAGAATTACCCAAATTATTCCATTCCCTGGAAATTACTTCAGAAATAGCATCAGGGAGATTAAACACTTCTGGAATAACTACAGGAGATTTAAAAACCTTATTTAAACGTTTAGATTTAGTATCAAGAGGACCAGAATCCTCTATTTCTTTTTTTTTTTTTTTTTTTTTTTTTATATTTAAAAAAAGTAATATTTAATACCCAATGGTTACAATGAGAGTAAAACAAAAATAATAAAAAACAGCAGTGGATCCACGCACAAACTAACACAGAATGGCATAAAAACCAGCAACCCAAAACTTATTGATAATTGATAAAGGCCTAGAGAGGGCCGAAACGCGTAGACCTGCACTGGTAAGCCTTGTTTCAGTTGGAGGATTCATTTTTGATTGTTCTTCACATTTGTTGTATCTTTTTTCCACAGGTTTTCCCTCACAGTATTTATAATTTGGCCCAGCACCCTGTTGGTATCGCCATCACTAGGGGCAGCCATCATCAGCATTGGACATATTTACAACAATTAATCCACATTTTTTGGATATCACTCTTTTTTGTTTTTGTTTTTCTTCACTACACTACTTCACAGGATCGACACTACTTACTATCACACAACATTTGTGGACATTTTGGTCTTTTTTGAAATTTTGGACTTATTTTTGGACTGTTTTTATATTGATCTGTTTATTTCTTCACCGATATTATATATAGCTACATCGCACTCAGACACGCCACCCAGGATTGTCACATTTGTTTTTATTGGTATCCATTGTTGCAGAATTTATCTAACTGTCTAAATTTTAAATTGCCAATTCCCATGCCACTCTGTGTTAATTTTTATGCCAACCCGTGTAAACCCATGCGTGGATCCACTGCTGTTCTCTCTTCCTTTTTCTTTAAAACAATTTTTATTTTATTGAGGTTTGTAAAGAATACATCCAAAGGATAAAAAGGAAACAAAAAAAATGTTACAGTTCACAATGACATCAGGTCAAACAAACAGACACTAAAGTCTATACTGGATACAAATCTAAATATTAAATGACAAATTAACAAATCATCAGGTAAAAAGTACAGTTAGGCTTACTGTGGATAATCTATTCATATGATACTGATAGACACAATAACTCAGCGAACACAAGAAAGTAGTTACAGACCATTGCCGGTATAATAGCTAAGATTCAATCTGCCAGATAGACATACTAAGTAAAATATCAACACATTCATATCAACTGTAAATGAAAGAACCATATTCGGCATGTATATTAGCACATATATATATGTTAGGAATCTCTTTAATTTATTTTTTGTGCGTTAAGCATATTATAGAATCCTCTTATAGGGCTGAAGGCCACTCTTGGGCCCAAAAACACTTATGCTGACTAAGAGAGGACTATTAAATTCTGAAATGGCCCCTTTTGGGCCTTTAATTATAGGAATGAACTTCTAATTAACATGGAGTGTATATGAAATTCTTAGCTAAGGCTACTTTATGTATACATGGAGGGACAATACTGGGATCTTAAACCCTCTTTAATGTAGGTGAGGCCATAGGTGGACCCTTTCATCTATATACATATATATTAAAAAGTACTCCTCCACTCCCCTCTAGTGGAGAAGCCCTGCAGCTGTATATCATATATATGCTAACTCTATTATATGTTAAGCTGCAGCAGTGAATACTATATGACGACCTGCATTTTCAGTGGATCTCAAAATATCTGTAGGACAGACTGAACATGGAAATATGCACTTCACAAACAGAAAACAAGCTAACACATGGCATTAACAAAAAATAAATCCTAAAACACGATAAATACAGAGAGAAACACAGGACCCCTCATCAAATCAGAAGGTATTTACTAGTACTAATGAACTAATGTCAGAGTCTCATAATGAGATCAAAGTGCAACAAGTCTTAGGGAACGATGACAGTTACATAACATGAACTTGCTGCATGTGAACATCCTAACCCACTCCAGATCTCCTATGAGGCTCAGCTAGTGTCATATAATTGTCCTTCTGGGGTGGGTGGCAGCTATACACGGACCAAATTGACATACTTATCACCCTCTGATGCATCTCAACATGTAGCTGCAGCTTGTCTGGACGTGGAGGTGTTGGCAAAATTAAACGTGGAATCCAGGGCCTGCTAGCCGTAACAGCGGGTACAGGAGCGATCAGTTCTTGTAATGCAGCATGGTGCTGCTGAAAAGCGCTGCGTGACTTGTATCTGCCTCCCCACTCGCTGCAAAGGTGTCCAGCGTCGCAGCGAGATCTCCTCTCCAAGTCAGTCGCTTGACAGTTTAATAGATCAGGTAGGGAATCTAGATGAATATCCACGATAGATCTCTTTTTCCCACCTGGAGCAGGAGCCTCCAAAGTGCATCCGGACCGCAGTAGGCCCACCACAGGGGTCTCGTCTTCAGATATATGCGCTCCGTCCGTCCGGTGCTCAGGTACTGCAAGCACGTAGGGTAAATGTGACTCCTGATCCATTGGTATCGGTAGGGCCTCAGCAACGTACTCCGTATCAGATTTTGTCCCATAGGCATGCTGGATTGTGTTGAGTATCTCCTCCTCCATGCGAATGAGATGTGTTGTCAGTAGCTCTTCCAGCGCAAGTAGAATTTGCTTCTCCATGGTGGCTAAGTGAAAGTTATACAGCGTATATAGCTGTTAATCCTAGATACATAGGAATATGGGGAGGGCGAAATGAAGGCCTAGGTCACTAAAGGACCTCTGCTACGCACTTCATCAATTAAGGTGTTCCGGGCTGAAATATCTGTCTTAAAAGTAGTGTGATCAACTCAGTAAGTCCTGGATCTCCCTCTAATGTCGAGAAGTGCCCAAGATCACCAATCTTCTGAGTAATAAATAGCAGATTTATTTACTCTGTTGCTCAGCCATGAAAAAAAGCAGCCATCACTGCTGCCAGTTAGACACGCCCCCAGAATCCTCTATTTCTAATGCAATTAATACTTCTTTAAATAAAGAACGAATAAATTCCATCTTGAACAAATACAAAGATTTATCAGCATCAACCTCTGAGACAGAAACCTCTGAACCAGAAGAACCATTATCAGTATCAGAATGATGATGTTCATTTAAAAATTCATCTGAAAAAAGAGAAGTTTTAAAAGACTTTTATGTAAACTAGAAGGAGAAATAACAGACATAGCCTTCTTAATGGATTTAAAAAAAAATAAAATCTTTTATGTTTATCAGGAACACTCTGAAAATTAGATGTTGACGGAACAGCAACAGGTAATGTAACAGTACTAAAGGAAATGTTATCTGCATTAATAAGTTTGTCATGACATGCAATACAAACAACAGCTGGAGAAACAGATACCAAAAATTTATAGCAGATACACTTAGCTTGGTAGCTCCAGCACCGGGCAGTGATTTTCCTGAAGTATCTTCTGACTCAGTTGCAACGTGGAACATCTTGCAATATGTAATAGAAAAAACAACATATAAAGCAAAATTGATCAAATTCCTTAACCCCTTAACGACTGAGGACGTGCAGGGTACGTCCTCAGAAAAAAGGCAGTTAATGCCTGAGAACGTACCCTGCACGTCCTCAGTGTGGAAAGCAGCTGGAAGCGATCCTGCTCGCTTCCAGCTGCTTTCCGGTTATTGCAGTGATGCCTCGATATGGAGGCATCCTGCAATAACGTTTGTAAGCCATCCGGTGCAGAGAGAGCCACTCTGTGGCCCTCTCTGCACCGGAGATCGGTGGCTACCGGCGTTGGTGGGTGGGAGCCGGACCGGGAGGCGGGTGGCGGCCCTCGATGGCCATGTGGATCTGAAGGGGGGCGGGATCGTGGGCGGGGGTGGCTGGGGGCGCGCACGGGCGCGCGCGCGCGTGCACGGGAGGGTGGGGGGGGGCGCGTGCACGGGGAGGGAGCGGGTGGGAACCGCTACACTGCAGAAAATGGGGAAATAAAAAATATATTCAAAATAAAATATATACAATGAGCAAGGTGGTGGGGGTTTGTTTGTGGGGGGTGGGGGGGTTGGGGGAAGCTACACTACAGAAAAAAACAAAAAAAAACAAAAAAAAGCACTTTTTATTGTAAACTGGGTACTGGCAGACAGCTGCCAGTACCCAAGATGGCCCCCAATAAGGCAGAGGGGAGGGTTAGAGAGCGGTTTTGGGGGGGATCAGGGAGGTTGGGGGCTAAGGGGGGGATCCTACACAGTAGCATATGTAAATATGCTAAAAAAAAAATTCATTTTTTTTTTAAAAACTCTTTTATTTTAGTACTGGCAGACTTTCTGCCAGTACTTAAGATGGCGGGGACAATTGTGGTGTGGGGGAGGGAAGGGAGCTGTTTGGGAGGGATCAGGGGGTGGGATGTGTCAGATGGGAGGCTGATCTCTACACTAAAGCTAAAATTAACCCTGCAAGCTCACTACAAACTCCCTAATTAACCCTTTCACTGCTAGCCATAATACACGTGTGAGGCGCAACAGGATTTAGTGGCCTTCTAATTACCAGAAAGCAACGCCAAAGTCATATATGTCTGCTATTTCTGAACAAAGGGGATCCCAGACAAGCATTTACAACCATTTGTGCCATAATTGCACAAGCTGTTTGTAAATGATTTCAGTGAGAAACCTAAAATTGTGAAAAATTTTACGTTTTTTTTAATTTGATCGCATTTGGCGGTGAAATGGTGGCATGAAATATACCAAAATGTGCCTAGATCAATACTTGGGGTTGTCTACTACACTACACTAAAGCTAAAATTAACCCTACAAGCTCCCTAAAAGCTCCCTAATTAACCCCTTAACTGCTGGGCATGATACACTTGTGGTGCGCAGTGGCATTTAGCGGCCTTCTAATTACCAAAAAGCAACGCCAAAGCCATATATGTGTGCTATTTCTGAACAAAGGGGATCCCAGAGAAGAATTTACAACCATTTATGCCATAATTGCACAAGCTGTTTGTAAATGATTTCAGTGAGAAACCTAAAGTTTGTGAAAAAATTCGTGAAAAAGTGAACAATTTTTTGTATTTGATCGCATTTGGCGGTGAAATGGTGGTATGAAATATACCAAAATTGGCCTAGATCAATACTTTGGGATGTCTACTAAAAAAAAATATATACATGTCAAGGGATATTCAGGGATTCCTGAAAGATATCAGTGTTCTAATGTAACTAGCGCTAATTTTGGAAAAAAATGGTTTGGAAATAGCAAAGTGCTACTTGTATTTATGGCCCTATAACTTGCAAAAAAAGCAAAGAACATGTAAACATTGGGTATTTCTAAACTCAGGACAAAATTTAGAAACTATTTAGCATGGGTGTTTTTTGGTGGTTTTAGATATGTAACAGATTTTGGGGGTCAAAGTTAGAAAAAGTGTGTTTTTTTCCATTTTTTCCTCATATTTTATAATTTTTTTTATAGTAAATTATAAGATATGATGAAAATAATGGTATCTTTAGAAAGTCCATTTAATGGCGAGAAAAACGGTATATAATATGTGTGGGTACAGTAAATGAGTAAGAAGAAAATTACAGCTAAACACAAACACTGCAAAAATGTAAAAATAGCCTTGGTCCCAAACGGACAGAAAATGGAAAAGTGCTCTGGTCACTAAGGGGTTAAATGACAGTTTCAGGAATGGGAAAAAAATGCCAGTGAACAAGCTTCTAGCAACCAGAAGCAAAAAATAATGAGACTTAAATAATGTGGAGACAAAAGCGACGCCCATATTTTTTTAGCGCCAAATAAGACGCCCACATTATTTGGCGCCTAAATGCTTTTGGCGCCAAAAATGACGCCACATCCGGAACGCCGACATTTTTGGCGCAAAAGAACGTCAAAAAAATGACGCAACTTCCGGCGACACGTATGACGCCGGAAACAGAAAAGATTTTTTGCGCCAAAAAAGTCCGCGCCAAGAATGACGCAATAAAATGAAGCATTTTCAGCCCCCGCGAGCCTAACAGCCCACAGGGAAAAAGTCAAATTTTTTAAGGTAAGAAAAAATGATTGATTCAAATGCATTATCCCAAATATGAAACTGACTGTCTGAAAAAAAGGAATGTTGAACATCCTGAGTCAAGGCAAATAAATGTTTGAATACATATATTTAGAACTTTATAAAAAAGTGCCCAACCATAGCTTAGAGTGTCACAGAAAATAAGACTTACTTACCCCAGGACACTCATCTACATGTTTGTAGAAAGCCAAACCAGTACTGAAACGAAAATCAGCAGAGGTAATGGTATATAAATAAGAGTATATCGTCGATCTGAAAAGGGAGGTAAGAGATGAATCTCCACGACCGATAACAGAGAACCTATGAAATAGACCCCGTAGAAGGAGATCATTGAATTCAAATAGGCAATACTCTCCTCACATCCCTCTGACATTCACTGCACGCTGAGAGGAAAACCGGGCCCCAACTTGCTGCGGAGCGCATATCAACGTAGAATCTAGCACAAACTTACTTCACCACCTCCATAGGAGGCAAAGTTTGTAAAACTGAATTGTGGGTGTGGTGAGGGGTGTATTTATAGGCATTTTAAGGTTTGGGAAACTTTGCCCTCCTGGTAGGAATGTATATCCCATACGTCACTAGCTCATGGACTCTTGCTAATTACATGAAAGAAATATAAAAACGGCACCTTTATACCCCCAATGGCTGGGGAACTCCCCACCTCCTATCACCCAGGCACACAGAGTAAACCGCTTCTCTCCGATAATCAGCACAGAGAGTAGGAAGTGAAACTACGACCACACCCAGTAAAATGGAGTGCAATCTAGGACCGCCTCCGCTAAGGAAAAGCGTGCCAAGCTTGTAAAGCTGCGCAGCTCTAAAGTGAAAGTAACCTGTATATTCCAACCTCAGTCTATGAGCCTCCGAAAACATCTCACACATAACGCAGTATAAATCAAATAAAAATGTATAAGATTAATCCCCACTGTTCAATAATCCCCCCTTAGGAGATATTAACCCTTGATTCCATACAGATAAAAGGAACCACACTGTGACCCTGTCTTCTAGCATTACCATATGTGTAAAAAATGAAACGATCTTACCGGAATCTTTGCTGTGGAACAGAAACAGTGCCTCTCAAGTGTGACAGTCTTGTAACATTGCTCCTGACATGGACTTGAGTGATGGAAGCAGGCAGTGAAACTCATCAACACTGATTGTTTAAGAGCTGTTAATACAAGTCTGGATAGTTTCGCAGAAAGACTCTCCCTGCATCTTCAGACCCTAACTTTCGTCAATGCTCTCACTGAGAGGCTGACAAGACTAATTAAAACTTCAGTCCCATTTCAAAGGGTAGATACCCTTCAAAAGGAACTACTCAGTATATTCTGACACTTCTCTGCCAACCTCCTGTGACAAAAGGCAAAGAATGACTGGGATATGAGGGAAGTGGGGGATGTATTTAAGCCTTTGGCTAGGGTGTCTTTGCCTCCTCCTGGTGGCCAGGTTCTGTATTCCCACAAGTAAGGAATGAAGCCGTGGACTCTCCTCATATTAAGAAGGAAATATACATAGTTTTCATAGGTAAATCTAAAAAAAGAAATATCTGTTACACTATGCAAGCGTAACAGAGATCTGAGAAACTAGTTGCTTGTTTATCCATTGTTATGGTCACATTTGTGACATTTTATATTGTATTTTACTGCACCATTAAACTATGGTATTTTAACTCTTTGTTGAGAGCCTGAGCTTGATTGAAATCTACCCTGGAGTGGTTTGTTGCACTGCCTTGGTCATTGAACTGGGACACTGTGAACTCCCAGCCTGCCTCTATAAGCACAACAGAGTGCTGCTTTACTTGTGAGTATAAAATCTGCATTCACCTTTTTTTCATTTGTCCAAACTATATCACACGAGGAGGCGCCCTTGTCTTTGTGATTTTCTTTGAACAGAGAGAGTAAATCTAAAAAAAGGCTCTAATTCAGTTTAAATGGAATGATAGCAAAAAACGCTAAAAATTCTTTAGTACTTTGGGCAAGGTTTTGTCTGAAATTCCCAGTAGTGAAAGGGTTAAAGATAATAATACGTTCATTACGCATACGCAGGCATTAGATAGAACGTTTTTAAACCTGTAGGTCCCGTCTGGATACAAAGATTTGAGTGCTGTTATAACTGTACTTGTGAGAAAAAAAAATATTTGACTTGAATATAACATTTTCTTTACTATCAGAGTTAAAAAAAAAAAAAAAAAGACAAAACATTAAGGTTGCCTGTGTTTATGCCTTTGTTCTATAGAGGGTCTGATTGTTGGCGCCTGCATAGTTGTTATTATGACACTATCTTTTCTATAGCTTTGCTGTACGTATAACTGAACCAGGAAGTGTAAACCTCTTTAAATGATTATGAAATTGCAGTCCATTTGTGCCATGAGTTACCAGTGAGTTTATATAAAAAATTACAACCGATTACTGATGTAATTATTGTAATGTATGATCAATTCAACAAAACATGGTTTTAAGGGATACTGAACCAATTTTTTTTCTTTCATGATTCAGATAGAGCATGCAATTTTAAGCAACTTTCTAATTTACTCCTATTATCAATTTTTCTTTGTTCTGTTGGTATCTTTATTTTAAAAACCAACGGCTAGATTTAGAGTTCTGCGGCAAAAGGGGTGCGTTAGCTACGCATGCTTTTTTTCCCCCGCACCTTTTAAACAACGCTGGTATTTAGAGTTCACAGAAGGGCTGCGTTAGGCTCCAAAAAGGGAGCGTATAGCATAATTTACCGCCACTGCAACTCTCAATACCAGCGGTGCTTACGGACGCGGCCAGCTTCAAAAACGTGCTCGTGCACGATTCCCCCATAGGAAACAATGGGGCTGTTTGAGCTGAAAAAAAATCTAACACCTGCAAAAAAGCAGCGTTCAGCTCTTAACGCAGCCCCATTGTTTCCTAAGGGGAAACACTTCCTAAGTCTGCACCTAACACCCTAACATGTACCCCGAGTCTAAACACCCCTAACCTTCCACTTATTAACCCCTAATCTGCCGCCCCCACTATCGCTGACCCCTGCATATTTTTTTTAACCCCTAATCTGCCGCTCCGTACACCGCCGCCACCTACGTTATCCCTATGTACCCCTAATCTGCTGCCCCTAACACCGCCGACCTCTATATTATATTTATTACCCCCTAATCTGCCACCCCCAACGTCGCCGCCACCTACCTACACTTATTAACCCCTAATCTGCCGACCGGACCTCACCGCTACTATAATAAAGTTATTAACCCCTAATCCGCCTCACTAACCCTATAATAAATAGTATTAACCCCTAATCTGCTGACTGGACCTCACCGCTACTCTATTAAATATATTAACCCCTAAAGCAAAAAAATGCCCTACCCTATTCTAAAATACAAATAGAAAAGCTCTTTTACCTTACCAGCCCTTAAAAGGGCCTTTTGCGGGGCATGCCCCAAAGAATTCAGCTCTTTTGCCTGTAAAAAAAAAAACATACAATACCCCCCCAACATTACAACCCACCACCCACATACCCCTAATCTAACCCAAACCCCCCTTAAATAAACCTAGCACTAAGCCCCTGAAGATCTCCCTACCTTATCTTCACCACGCCGGGTATCACCGATCCGACCAGAGGAGCCTCCGAAGTCTTCATCCAAGCCCAAGCAGGGGCTGAAGAAGTCCATCATCAGGCTGAAGTCTTGATCAAAGTGGGCGCTGAAGAGGTCCATCATCGGGCTGAAGTCTTCTATCAAGCGGCATCTTCAATCTTCATCCATCCGGAGCGGAGCCATCTTCTTCCAGCCGACGCGGATCCATCCTCTTCTACCGACACCTACTCGCCGAATGATGGTTCCTTTAAATGACGTCATCCAAGATGGCGTCCCTCGAATTCCGATTGGCGGAATTAAGGTAGGAAAATTCTGATTGGCTGATGGAATCAGCCAATCAGATTCAAGTTCAATCCGATTGGCTGATCCTATCAGCCAATCGGAATTCGAGGGACGCCATCTTGGATGACGTCATTTAAAGGAACCGTCATTCGGCAAGTAGGCGTCGGTAGAAGAGGATGGATCCGCGTCGGCTGGAAGAAGATGGCTCCGCTCCGGATGGATGAAGATTGAAGATGCCGCTCGATAGAAGACTTCAGCCCGATGATGGACCTCTTCAGCGCCCGCTTGGATCAAGACTTCAGCCCGATGATGGACTTCTTCAGCCCCCGCTTGGGCTTGGATGAAGACTTCGGAGGCTCCTCTGGACGGATTGGTGATACCCGGCGTGGTGAAGATAAGGTAGGGAGATCTTCAGGGGCTTAGTGTTAGGTTTATTTAAGGGGGGTTTGGGTTAGATTAGGGGTATGTGGGTAGTGGGTTGTAATGTTGGGGGGGTATTGTATGTTTTTTTTTACAGGCAAAAGAGCTGAATTCTTTGGGGCATGCCCCGCAAAAGGCCCTTTTAAGGGCTGATAAGGTAAAAGAGCTTTTCAATTTGTATTTTAGAATAGGGTAGGGCATTTTTTTTATTTTGGGGGGCTTTGTTATTTTATTAGGGGGCTTAGAGTAGGTGTAATTAGCTTAAAATTGTTGTAATCTTTTTCTAATGTTTGTAACTTATTTTTTTATTTTTGTAACTTAGCTCTTTTTTTATTTTTTGTACTTTAGTTAGTTTATTTATTTGTATTTATTTGTAGGTATTTTATGTAATTAATTTATTGACAGTGTAGTGTTAGGTTTAATTGTAGATAATTGTAGGTATTTTATCTAATTAATTTATTGATAGTGTAGTGTTAGGTTTAATTGTAACTTAGGTTAGGATTTATTTTACAGGTAATTTTGTAATTATTTTAACTAGGTAGCTATTAAATAGTTATTAACTATTTAATAGCTATTGTACCTAGTTAAAATAAATACAAAGTTGCCTGTAAAATAAATATTAATCCTAAAATAGCTACAATATAATTATTATTTATATTGTAGCTATATTAGGGTTTATTTTACAGGTAAGTATTTAGCTTTAAATAGGAATAATTTATTTAATAAGATTTATTTCGTTAGATAAAAATTATATTTAACTTAGGGGAGTGTTAGTGTTAGGGTTAGACTTAGCTTTAGGGGTTAATAAATTTAATAGAGTAGCGGTGAGGTCCGGTCGGCAGATTAGGGGTTAATACCTGAAGTTAGGTGTCGGTGATGTTAGGGAGGGCAGATTAGGGGTTAATAATATTTATTATAGGGTTATTGAGGCGGGAGTGAGGCGGATTAGGGGTTAATAACTTTATTATAGTAGCGGTGAGGTCCGGTCGGCAGATTAGGGGTTAATAAGTGTAGGTAGGTGGCGGCTGCGACATTGGGGGGCGGCAGATTAGGGGTTAATAAATATAATATAGGGGTCGGCAGTGTTAGGGGCAGCAGATTAGGGGTACATAGGGATAACGTAGGTGGCGGCGGTGTGCGGTCGGCAGATTAGGGGTTAAAATTTTTTATTAGAGTGGCGGCGATGTGGGGGGACCTCGGTTTAGGGGTACATAGGTAGTTTATGGGTGTTAGTGTACTTTAGAGCACAATAGTTAAGAGCTTTATAAACCGGCGTTAGCCCATAAAGCTCTTAACTCCTGGCTTTTCCCTGCGGCTGGAGTCTTGTCGGTAGATTTCTAACGCTCACTTCAGCCAAGACTCTAAATACCGGTGTTAGAAAGATCCCATTGAAAAGATAGGATACGCAATTGGCGTAGGGGGATCTGCGGTATGGAAAAGTTGCGGCTGAAAGTGAGCGTTAGACCCTTACCTACAAGACTCTAAATACCAGCGGTAGCCCAAAACCAGCGTTAGGAGCCCCTAACGCTGGTTTTGACGGCTAACGCCAAACTCTAAATCTAGGCGCAAGAATGTAAAGCTTAGGAGCCGGCCCCTCTATGGTTCAGCACCTGGGTAGTGCTTGTAACCAATCAGCAACGCTACCCAGAGTTCTGGACCAAAAATGGGCCAGCTCATAAGCTTACATTCCTTGTTTTTTTTCAAATAACGATAACAAAAGAACAAAGAAAAATTGATAATAGGAGTAAATTAGAAAGTTGCTTAAAATTACATGCTCTATCTGAATCATGAAAGAAAAAAAATTGGGTTTAGTATCCCTTTAAGTTTTCAAGTCATTCGTTAAGACATAATGTGTTTTATTCATTATCTAATTTGTTTCTATTGTATAGAAAACATCCATTACATATGTTGTCCTACCTTAGAAACATTACCAGTGCCGGTGAAAACAAAAGTAAGTGGTCCAATAGATTTGGGCATCAAGCCAAGAGAGATTTCATACCCTGCATCTCTTACAGCTTGCACTGCCTGGCTGCTGTTCCTGTAGTTGTGAGCCATCCCAATGTGCTGAAAACAAACATATTAAACAGTAAGAGGAACTTCTTATTCCTGTCAGTTTTTTACACTTTTTCATTTGGCATCTGTTGTTCTACAAAGACTTTAAATATGTAAATATGTTCTAATCTATTAACGAGACAGTAAAGTCAAAATTAACTTTTCACAACACAGAAAATGCTATTATAAATAACCTTTCAATGTACTCCTATCAAATCTGGCTTGTTCTCTTGGTATTCTTTGTTGAAAAGAAGATAGTATCTGTAAATGTGTCCCTCTGAACCACTAATCCTCAAAAGGGCAGTCAAGTCAAAATTTCCATCTGAATGGAAATGGCAATATAAAAGTTCAGTTCGGTTCATTTTTCTATGTATTGCATTTTTATTTTTATTTTTTTACAGCATTTTAGGCCTGGTATGCGGGCCGATACCGTTAGAGTTCTGAGGATGCTAAATAGTAGAAATCTAAGAGGCTACTTGCTATTTGGTGTAATAACTGAAAAGATAACCCTCTTTAATTTCCAGGTAAAAAGTTAATATATCTACACTTAAATTCCAAGAAATTTGACATTTTCAACATTAAATAGGGAATTGATAATGAAGTCATATGAAAATATGCCTATAAAATTTCAATACTCACCATAAAGGGTGTATGATGCCCCAGAGCAAGAAACCGTAAGCCTAAACCATGTAGCATGTTGATCATACCTAAGTACAAAGATATTTAAAAATAAAAAAAATGGTTAAATCTTTATATTAAATCACAGTAAAGTAAAGGAAATTAAATAATTCAATTGTTTTGCATAGATTATGGCTTTGTGCTTGAATCCAATTTCCATGTAGTTTTAACACTCAATAAAAAAAAAGTCTCACAATTAAAGTTAAAATAAATGGAAAGGAGAGAAAGAGAGAGAAAAAAAGAGAAAGAGAGAGAAAAAAAGAGAGAGAGAGAAAGAGAGAGAGAGAGAAAGAGAGAGAAAGAGAAAGAGAGAGAAAGAGAAAGAGAGAGAGAGAGAGAAAGAGAGAAAGAGAGAGAGAAAGAGAGAAAGAGAGAAAGAGAGAGAAAGAAAGAGAGAGAAAGAGAGAGAAAGAGAGAGAAAGAGAGAGAAAGAGAGAGAAAGAGAGAGAAAGAGAGAGAAAGAGAGAGAAAGAGAGAAAGAGAGAAAGAGAGAAAGAAAGAGAGAGAAAGAGAGAGAAAGAGAGAGAAAGAGAGAGAAAGAGAGAGAAAGAGAGAGAAAGAAAGAGAGAGAAAGAGAGAGAAAGAGAGAGAAAGAGAGAGAAAGAGAGAGAAAGAGAAAGAGAGAGAAAGAGAGAGAAAGAGAGAGAAAGAGAGAGAAAGAGAGAGAAAGAGAGAGAAAGAGAAAGAGAGAGAAAGAGAGAGAAAGAGAGAGAAAGAAAGAGAAAGAAAGAGAAAGAGAAAAAGAGAAAGAAAAAGAGAAAGAAAAAGAGAAAGAAAGAGAAAGAGAAAAAGAGAGAGGAAGAGAGACTGCCATTACCTGCTACACCCGCCCACTGCCCAAACGCCACTACCCTCATTCCTTTATGGTCTGTCATTTTTTCATAATCAATCAATCGAATTTCCTGTACAACAAAAAAAAAAGAAAGAAACTCATTACTGGAATTTAATAATCAGCATAATTGTAATTAATAAATTATAGATTAAAATGAAGGATGTCACAAACATTTCCTATCCTCATATACTTTAGGACTGAACATCTGATCTCAATGGCTCTCTTTCTCCTACTACAAATGTGTGAGCTACAATACCACTATGAGGATCAGTGAAAAGAAAAATAATTACTAATTTGACCAAAAATAATCTTCATTATTCATTAGTGTATCTCTTATATGAAACTGCAGCGTCCTGCAGGTTTTCATTTAACCTTTTGTAATATATGGAATTGATGCAATGTGGCATTTTTCCTGTACCTTTAAGAAATGTTATCACAGCATATAATAATATTTACATTTTAGGAATTTTTATACTTACTAATTTTAGAATTTCATCCAATAGTGACATATTTGCCTCTTGAGCCTTTATTGTGTGTGAAAAGAATGCATAGGTTTTCTTTGGTATTAACTTTTCTTCTGGGGGTCTCTTTACACCCACAATTAGAGATGCTGCCGAAATATCTTCCTGAATAATTCCACCAGCTTTACTATATTCCTTAAAAAAAAAAAAAAAAAATTTATACTTAAAGGGATAGGAAAGTCAAAATTAGACTTACATGGTTCAGGGAGAACATGTAGTTTTAAGACACTTTTAAATTCTCTTCTATTTTTAAATATGCTTTATTCTCTTGGTATCCCTTGTTGAGAAAGAATACCTACATATCCTACACTAGTGGGAGGTAGCTGGTGAGTGCACACATTTTGTCTCTTGTGATTGGCTAGATGTGTTCAGCAAGCTGCCAGTAGTGCAATGATGCTCCTTCGCAAAACATAGCACGAGAATAGAAATAAATTGGAAAGGTGATTAAAATTGTATGTTCTATCTGAATCATGAAAGAACATTTTGGGGTTTCCTGTCCATTTATTGTGTTGTAATGTTTTGGTCAACAGAAAAGAGGGAAAATGTACATGCCTTTGTTCTGCTTGTAAGGATGTTGTATGTATGATAACGTTTTTACTATTCGTTGTTGCTGGGGTGGTGAACCCCTTTACAAGTGTGTGCACAAATTGGTGATAATCTTATAATAAAAAATATTAATAAATGACATAATTAAGTTAAAAGGAAATTTAAGGAAATGGTAACCAAAATGTAAGAATTATTTTTTTATAAATCCATAACATATTAAAGTGAATGTAAATTTAGATAAAGTGTCCGGTTTTTAAAAATTGGAATAAAAACAGGGGCACTTTATTTCATCAAAATTTACATTTCACTCGTGTTGTGAAAATACTTACCTTTTAATCTTGACAGCCGCTGGATCGCTTCCCCCGCCCGTCGCAAAGCCTTTTCCTGGGTCTAATATGAGGAATCCGGCTTCCTCCAATCACGGCGTTGAATCAGACACTGATTACCCCGGGGGGGGGGGGGGGAGCCGTGATTGGAGGATGACCGATCCGTCATTTCTGAAATATGAAGATGCTTGTGACGACCGGGGAATCGCTGGAGCAGCTGTCAAGATTAAAAGTTAAGTATTTTCACAATTGCCAACCAAGTGAAATGTAAATTTTGATGAATTAAAGTGCCCCTGTTTTTAATCAGATTTTTAAAACCAAGCACTTTATCATCTAAATTTACATTCACTTTAAGCACAGTTTAATTGCTAATCTATAGCATGGATTCTTCTTTGACTACAAGTTAAAAGATTTAAACCAACACCTGTTCACCAGTATTATGTCTGTGAAGACCTAATTTGAGTCATACAAGCCATTGCTGAATCTCTGAGCAGGCCCTCACAGCATATGTGCGTATGCCGATGAAACACCAATACGCTTTTACTAGATACTAGAGGGAAATTACGCATCAGCACTATCCGACATGACAACTGCATTGCGCACAATACCAACCCTTGCACAAAAAAAATATTACTTATTGAATGTGAGAAAGAAAATGAGAGGCATTGATTGTATGGAGAGTGATATTAGCGTTCCAGGCTGCTTGCATGTTTGAGAGCAAAAGTTATGTGTAGCACCTATATTACATAAGCGTACTAAAGTACACTCTAGCACATATCTGAGATATTTAGGGAAAAAAAAATATATTTTATTCATTTAAGGCAGAACACTAATATTATAACGTGTCAAGCAGGTAGACAGCAAAATGAGAGCAGAAAATAATATAAAAGCAGTTATGTCTTTTGCCTTGATGTTTATGGTGCAATGAATAAAATGACCTTGCAAAACATACCTAATAATTGTAAAGAGTATCACATAGCTCCACAATAGAATATAAAGTGATATGACATAACCAAACTCAGGTGCAATATCTACAGGCTTTTTGTTTTGTTAAAGAGCATAACAACTATAGAAAAACAGGTGAGTAAAAGAGCAGTAAATGATGTTGTTTCTGTAAAACTGTTCTGTACATTTGAGACTATGATAAAGAGAATCAAGTCAGTGATTCATTGCTAATACATTGAAATATATTGGTAGGAAGAAAGCCTTGTTAGATAGTGTTTTAACAGCCACAAATTAACATGGAAGGCATCATTCCTACAGTGTATATTCCCAATATCAATTCATTTGTAAATATTTGGAATATAGCAATGTCACTCATTATGTAGGTAATGGAAATGTGATAGTGTTTTACCTTAATTAAAAGGGACACTAAACCCATTTTTTTTCTTTAATGATCCAGATAGAGCATGCAATTTTAAGCAACTTTCTAATTTACTCCTATTATCAATTTATCTTCATCCTCTTGCTATCTTTATTTAAAAAGCAGGAATTTAAAGCTGAGGAGCCAGCCCATTTTAGGTTCAGCACCTCGGATAGTGCTTGCTTATTGGTGGCTACATTAAGCAAACCAATAAGCAAGCATAACCCAGGTTCTCTACCAAAAATAGGCTGGCTCTTAAGCTTTACATTCCTGCTTTTTAAATAAAGATAGCAAGAGAATAAAGAAAAATTGATTATAGGAGTAAATTAGAAAGTTGCATAAAATTGCATGCTCTATCTGAATCATGAAAGAAGAAAATTGGGTTTAGTGTCCCTTCAACCATCATCATTATGCTATAACCAGTGCTCAGTAATAAAAAAAAAAGAGATACAAACTACTTGGATTCTTTTTGAAATAGAACTGTCTTAAGGTCTAGATTTGCATTAAGTCATATGTCCTGACATTAAAAGCATTGTGGCAATGGCAATATTTTAAAAAGGGATGTGCAATCAAGATTGCCGGTGAAATGTTAAAAAATGCATCACCACCTACTCTGAAGTTGTAATGTAAATGATTCCTAGCTAATGAAACTTTAAAAAAATACATCTACATGTTGTCATTTTCAGACTGTAACCGCGTAGGTAACTATGATTTAAATAAATTTACCTTTTCATGGATGGCTCTTCTGTTTGAGGGCTGAACCAAAACTTTGTACCCGAGACGTGTAAGTTCTTTGACATGCTTTGGCGCAAGTGGTGCTCGTCTTTCCCAGGCATTGATGTCCTCTCTTCGGATGGCTAAGACAGCCTTTTGATGGTGGCGTGCGAAATGTGTAAACCCTAATTTGTGCTTTTTGTACCTGAACACCCGCAGCATAGTGGCACCTAACAAATACAAAATGGGAGTGAAATGAAATGTCACTCAGAATATCAAGTGTGGAAACAGTCTATTCTTTTTAATCAAACCTATTTTAGACTTTAATAGGCAAAAATGTGAAATTGGGACCACACATAAAATAACATGGAGGTCAAAAGTACAGTTTCATTATTCCATTAGAGCAGGAGTCTTTAAGTACCGGCCCACGGCCAGAAAATGTCCTGGTCGGCTACGGCATTTAGGCCTGGTCAGAGCCCGTGCTACCTTAAGTTTCCTTTTTATTCAATATATTGCTGAACCAGAAATAACCCCTCATTGGACCACCAGGGATTTAGCCCCCGCTGTGAAAAAAGTAAGCAGGAGTTTGGGCAAACTTTTCTTTTAATTAAATAAAGTTAATATACAGTTACATATATATTTTTCTTTTGAATTATCTCCTTAGCTTGCATTTCACAAAGTGCTGTCAAGAGAGGAGGTGAAAAACAGCAAATTACATTTGGAAGGGGACAGCCTTCTCTGACCATGAAATATTTTTAAATCTAAAAGAAAAGTTGATGCTGAGCAGAGAAAATGTCAAGAGAGTTAGACAAGTGATTATTTTTTTAGCGGATGCCAATCTCAAGGCTGTTGTTAGGGCCTCAACTGCTAATTCACTTAAGGCAGACTTGGCTCATCTAACTCAGAGCAAGCACTGCCAAGCACCTGACAGTAGACTGTCAGCAAGAACTAACAAGTACTGAATTTAGTTAAATTTTGTTTTTGAAGTTTGACATTTTGCAAGCAGCCCCCATGGGAGAAGAAAAATTGCCTGGGAGACACTGGACAAGTTGAGTCTGTGACCCCATGCATTAGAGCATGTAAAAAGTCCCTATTTACGTCTATGAGCAAATGTATCGATACATCATAATTGAAACAAGTTTATTTTTTTATTGTGCAAAATTCAACACTTTGGGGCAGAATGTCTAAAGCTCTCAGGTCTAGTGAGATTATTGAAGATATGTCAGTAAGGTTGCCAGATGCATACCCCCCAACTGTCCCGATTTTCTTGGGACAGTCCCGATTTTAAGGGTTTGTCCCGGGTTACTAGCCATCTGTCCCGCATTGCCCTATGCATTACATTTTTTAAATTCTATTGGGCCCATACTCAGAGGCTTAGATACCTGTTAGATTCTCTGTGGAAAAGGAATGGTGTGTGGGTTAAGTAGGAGTAAGAAGGCTGTATACCCTCTGACCTCAGGTAATGGTGACCTCTAACCTCTGGTAGTGATGACGTCTAACCCCTGGTGATAATACTAGCATGCCTTCAGTTTTATACTATGAGCAGTGCTAACACCATGGTAACAAACAGTGGCAGCCTGTGACTGCCAGCTAATGTGCTTGCCAACCCCAGGACCCCATACAATGAATTAGAGATACTTATATATGATGCAGTGTGTGTATCTGTATCTATAAGTGTGTGTGTGTGTATATCTGCATTTATAAGTGTATGCTATGTAGTGTGGGTCTGTGTATTTGTGTGTATCTGTATGCGTAAGTGTATACTATGTAGTGTGTGTCTCTGTGTGTATACTATGCAGTGTGTGTGTGTGTGTGTGTGTGTGTGTGTGTGTATCTGCCTGTATAAGTGTATGATATTTAGTGTGTGTGTGTGTGTGTGTGTATCTGCATGTGTAAGTGTATGCTATGTAGTGTGTGTATCTGCATGTGTAAGTGTATGCTATGTAGTGTGTGTATCTGCATGTGTAAGTGTATGCTATGTAGTGTGTGTATCTGCATGTGTAAGAGCATGCTATGTAGTGTGTGTATCTGCATGTGTAAGTGTATGCTATGTAGTGTGTGTATCTGCATGTGTAAGTGTATGCTATGTAGTGTGTGTATCTGCATGTGTAAGAGTATGCTATGTAGTGTGTGTATCTGCATGTGTAAGTGTATGCTATGTAGTGTGGGTCTGTGTATTTGTGTGTATCTGTATGCGTAAGTGTATACTATGTAGTGTGTGTCTCTGCGTGTATACTATGCAGTGTGTGTGTATCTGCCTGTATAAGTGTATGATATTTAGTGTGTGTGTGTGTGTGTGTGTGTGTGTGTGTGTGTATCTGCATGTGTAAGTGTATGCTATGTAGTGTGTGTATCTGCATGTGTAAGTGTATGCTATGTAGTGTGTGTATCTGCATGTGTAAGTGTATGCTATGTAGTGTGTGTATCTGCATGTGTAAGAGTATGCTATGTAGTGTGTGTATCTGCATGTGTAAGTGTATGCTATGTAGTGTAGTGTGCATTTTTGGCTGACTTTAAAGGCCAGAATCTAGAATATTAATGGGGAATGCAGAGAGCAGTTTTAAAGAATCTATTATTAAATGTCCAATTAAGATAAAAAATATTTAGCACTGTCTCTACAAAGGCTAATTAAATACAGAGCTCGCATAGCTATACCAGTGGTTTGAGCTTGTGTTTGATTTGCTGCCTATGAGTATTAAAAGATATGACTTTATTTAGAATTTTACTTATATTACTTTAATCTTATGATTTTTTTAAGCCCCGCCCCTGCTCCTGCCCACCACATTTCAAATTCTTCCCGCAGGGGCTGTCCCTCTTTTGAATCTTGAAATGTTGGGAAGTATGTAGATGTCTGCTATTTTTTAAGCATCTTTGCTCCCTACCTGTTACATAAGTACCTTCCTACCCTGCTTATATATGTAATAGTGAGGCTTTAAACCTTACTACAGTTTGTGAATGAAATATCATTACTTTATTCTTAACAACAACAACCACCAATAAATTATTATATTTTTTTTTTTTTTACAGTTTTCTGCAATCACCTTTAATTATTTAAACACTGCAATAAAATTTTAAACATGACCTATTCAGCCTTAAAATATATTTTCTTTTTTCTCTTTTTTGGAAGTTAATCATATTACAGTAAATTTAGTTTTGGGCTAGTGTTTCCCCTTTAAAAGAACACTGAACCCAATTTTTTTTCTTTCATGAGTCAGATAGAGCATGCCATTTTAAGCAACTTTCTAATTTACTCCTTTTATCAAATGTTCTTAATTCTCTTGCTATCTTCATTTGAAAAGCAAGAATGTAAGTTTAGAAGCCGGACCATTTTTGGTTCACAACCTTGGTTGCTTGCTAATTCGTGGCTAAATGCATCCACCATTAAACAAGTGCTGTCCATGGTCTGAACCAACAATTGGCTGGCTCCTTAGCTTAGATGCCTTTTTTCAAATAAAGATAGCAAGAGAATAAAGACAATTTGATAATAGGAGTAAATTAGAAAGTTGCTTAAAATTGCATGCTCTATCTGAATCATGAAAGACAAATATTGGGTTTAGTATCCCTTTAATGTATAGAATGTGTGCGTGTCTGTGGCAGTGTGCATTGCTACAACAACATATGTTCACATTTTTGAAGTGAACATTTTATAAGTGAGGCATTAAAAAAGAATTATAAAAGAATTGTACTCAGTACTCACCACAGTGCTGCTTATCAAGTCAACAAGCTGCCTATTGACATCTGCTGAAGAAATGCATACTACATCAAGCTAACCCTATTCTCTCTCTCTTCTGCTTTCAGGTACGTGAATAGAGTGCCTGTCAATCTGCAAATTATTCACTGCACTCTGGCGTTTTTCCTCTCCTGTAACTCTCTTATGGTATGTGTATATGTATTTGAGAAAATGATTTTAGGTTGTTAATTTAGTCCTGCGTTTGTTGTACTGTTATCCAATGTCTTACTTCTAATGTTTTATTAATTGCCATGTGATGTTCAATCCTTATCAATACTTGCTATTATTCTTAAACTTATAGCTGTCTTATGCCATAGTTTCAACCTCCTCCAAATTTTACTGTCTGTTTACTTAACTTATCTCACCCTGACCAGACCAGAATTTAACTTTCAAATTGGCCCTTCATTTGTCTTTGATTTATCAATCAAGTAATTTAGTGGACACAGCTGACTTCCCTGCCTATATATTTAACATTAGCTTGGGCTGTGCATTTCACTGGGCAGTGTGCATTGCTACAACAACATATGTTTACATTTTTGAAGTGAACATTTTATAAGTGAGGCATTAAGAAAGAATTATACAAGAATTGGGCAAGGGGCAAGACACAAGGCAAGTACTTTTGTAATATTATGTTCCATGTACCTCATTGTTTCCTTATGTAATTGCTGCTGTAATACTGCGTCTTATGTGTTTAAATGGTTCCCACTTTTGTAAAAATGCTCAATATATTCATAATCATTTTTGCTACCTCTTGTTTCTATAACAAACTACATTATTCAATTACTCCCCCTCCCTCCCCCTCTCCACCTGCACTGTTCATTAGCCCATCTCTCTTAAACTCGCCTTACTTTTGTACTCATGAACTTTACCTATTCCTAAACACTCTCTCTCCCCCCCCTGCACCTTGTCTCAAAAGCAGTCTCATTACTGCAAATCTGTATCTCATGTCACTCTCCCTGTTGCTTTTACTAACTGCAGGTGTTATCTCCCCTAATCCTGGTCCCCAACAACTGCCTAGCCATGCACATCTATGTGTACCATCCCATAGACTCAGAAAACAAAACTCTGCCAACCTTACTCACATTCCTCTTGCATCTAAAGCCACTACCCCTTTCACTTGTGCACTCTGGAACTCTCGCTCTGTTTGCAGCAAGCTCACTTCTATACATGACTTCTTTATCTCCCGCTCCCTTAACCTTCTGGCCCTAACAGAAACCTGGCTCTTTCCCCTAGACACAGCATCCACTGCTGCTCTGTCACATGGGGGTCTCCACTTCAGCCACACTCCTAGGTCTGGTAATAGACAAGGAGGTGGTTTAGGTATTTTACTTTCCTCTCGTTGCAACTTTCAACAAATACAACCCATCTCTTTCCTCACATTTTCCTCATTCGAAACCCACATGATTAGCTTATTCTCAACTCTCTCTATACGTGTTGGTCATATACCGAACCCCTGGCTCCTCAACACAATTTCTAGATCACTTGGCTGCCTAGCTACCTTATTTCCTTTCCTCAGACACCCCTACCCTTATTCTTGGTGACTTCAACATCCCTCTCGACAATCCCACTGCCTCCTCTGCAAATCAACTTCTGCAACTCACTTCCTCTTTTGGTATGTCACAATGGACCGATTCTTCCACTCACAAAGACCGTCACTCCCTTGACCTGATCTTTAGCTATCGATGCACTCTCTCAAACTTCACAAACTACCCTTTTCCTCTTTTTGACCACCATCTCCACACTTGCAACATATCATCCCTCCCTACAACTCTCCCTCCTCCTACTCCTCACGCCAAACTTCAGACGCATTATGTCACTAGATCAGCAACAGCTTGCTAAATCCCTCAAACCTCTCCTCTCATCCTTCTCCTTCCCAATCTATCTGCCACTATAACTCCACCCTTACATCCGTCCTTGACAATCTGGCCCCTCTTACAATAGCTCGGAAATCACACACTCATCCTCAGCCCTGGCATACTCCTCTGACATGGTACCTACGCAGATGTTCCCATACTGCTGAGCGGCAGTGGAGAAAATCTCAGTGTTCAGCCGATTTTCTTCATTACAAATTACTTGAACTCCAACTACTCTGCCCTTAATCTCTTTAAGCAACATTACTTCTCTACTCTTATCTCTAATCTTTCTTCAAACCCAAAACATCTATTGTCCACTTTTGATACTGTTCTCCGCCCACCCCCACCTCCTAATACAACTTCTCTGTCAGCTCAAGACTTTGCTAGCCACTTCAATAACAAAATTGACTCCATCAGAAAAGAAATCAGCTCTCAACATAATTCCATTCTCTCACCCCTTCAAACGTTCGCACCCAACCACAACCCACATAGCCATAAACTTAGCTCTTTCTCCCTTTTTTACTGAGGAAGAATTTTTGGCACTTATACTGCGCTCTCACCTCACTAACTGTCCCCTTGACCCTATCCCCTCACACCTACTTCCCTCCATCTCTTCTACCCTTATCCCTATACTCACACACATTTTCAACTTCTCCCTTAGCACCAGTATATTTCCCTCATCTCTGAAACATACACTGGTCACACCTATCCTCAAAAAACCTTCCCTTGATCCAACCTCCCCATCCAACTACCAACCTATTTCCCTCCTCCCTCTTACCTAAAGCTTCTCGAAAAACTAGCATATGCATGCCTATTCCATTTCCTTACATTAAACTCCCTCCTTGACCCACTGCAATCTGGATTTCGTCCCCATCACTCCGCAGAGACAGCAATCATTAAGGTTACCAATGACCTACTTACAGCAAAATCAAAAGGCCACTTCTCTATGCTTATCCTCCTTGATCTGTCCTCAGCCTTTAATACTGTTGACCACCCTCTTTTGCTCCAAACCGTCCAATCCTTCGGCATCTGTGACACAGCCCTCTTGTGGCTCTCTTCCTACCTGTCAAACCGTACCTTTAGTGTAGCCTCCTCTGCCTGTCACCACTTTCTGTCGGGGTACCGCAAGGCTCTGTCCTTGGTCCCCTTCTCTTCTCAATCTACAAGTCATCATTGGGTTCCCTAATAAAGTCCCACGGTTTCCAATATCATTTTTAGCCAACGACACCCAAATCTACCTTCTCTGCACCAGACCTATCTCCTTCCTTGCTAAGCTGTGTCACTAACTGCTCACATCTCTTCCTGGATGTCCTCTCACTACTTCAAGCTAAATCTCTCCAAAACTGAGCTCCTTATTTTCCCCCATTCTTTCAAAATCTCCACCCCCAATCTCTCTATAACTGTCGACAACTCCATCATTACCCTACCCCACATGCCCGATGTCTCGGGATCACATTTGACTCAGATCTTTCTTTCACTCCTCACATTCAATCCTTGGCTAAAGCATGCCGCTTCCACCTTAAAAACCATCTCTAAAATTAGACATTTCCTTACACAAGACACAACTAAGATTTTAATCCACTCTCTCATCCTTTCCCGCATCGATTATTGCAACTCTGTCCTCTATGGTCTCCCCAGCTGCAGCCTAGCTCTTTTACAATCCATAATGAATGCCTCTGCCAGGCTCCTCTTCCTTACACGTCGCTCTTCATCTGCTGCACCTCTCTACCAATCCCTTCACTGGCTTCCTCTTGCCTCTAGGATTATACACAAAATTCTCACTCGGACATATAAAGCTCTCAACTGCACTGCTCCCCCCTATATCTCCGGATACTCTCCCTCCCATCCCCTTCGCTCTGCTCATGGCCTCCTACTCTCTTGTTACCTCATCACACTCCCGTTTACAGGACTTCTCCAGACTGGCTCCCATCTTGTGGAACTCTCTGCCTCGCTCCACAAGATTCTCCCCTGGTTTTGAAAGATTCAAGTGCTCCCTAAAGACTCTACTGTTCAGGGATGCATACAACCTACACTAACCTTTCTTTATACCAGTTCCTCTCCTCCATTGCTATCCCCTGAACCCCCTTAGAATGTAAGCCTAAGAGTCCAGCTGTTTGTAGATCAACTTCTTAAGAGCTGACTACAACAGTGTGACTTTTGGCAGGGCCCTCTACCCATTTGATCCCTATAAGTGTTTTGTTGTACTCTGCCTTTGTTTATAGCGCTGTGGAATCTGTTGGCGCTCTACAAATAACCTATATAATAGTAATAATAATAATCCCTAGTCAGTACTGCAAGGTACTAAAAGTAATTTAGAAAGCCAAATTAGCTTTAGAGCTTTTTATCCTTACAAAAACAATGATGTAAGTTTTCTCTCCATGTCTTTATATGGAATAAAAATGAGAGACAGAGCGAGAGCGAGTCATGTGCTTGTATTGAGGCTCTGAGAGAACATAACAAGCATAACAAAAATAAAAATGTATTATATTTGTGATTACAAAAAAAATAAATTATATGCACCAGAGATGTTTTAACATTCAAACAAAACTATAATAAACTACCACCTTGACAGGACATGTGTAAGGGTATGGCCCTGAAAATATAAATAGTATATAACTGTATTTAGGGTTGGACAGCCAGCAGATAATGTGGGGTGGGGGGTTTGCAGTAGGAAAAAACAGAATTTATGCTTACCTGATAAATTACTTTCTCCAACGGTGTGTCCGGTCCACGGCGTCATCCTTACTTGTGGGAATATCTCTTCCCCAACAGGAAATGGCAAAGAGTCCCAGCAAAGCTGGCCATATAGTCCCTCCTAGGCTCTGCCCACCCCAGTCATTCGACGGACAGGAGGAAAAATATAGGAGAAACCATATGGTACCGTGGTGACTGTAGTTAGAGAAAATAATTAATCAAACCTGATTAAAAAACCAGGGCGGGCCGTGGACCGGACACACCGTTGGAGAAAGTAATTTATCAGGTAAGCATAAATTCTGTTTTCTCCAACATTGGTGTGTCCGGTCCACGGCGTCATCCTTACTTGTGGGAACCAATACCAAAGCTTTAGGACACGGATGAAGGGAGGGAGCAAATCAGGTTACCTAAACGGAAGGCACCACGGCTTGCAAAACCTTTCTCCCAAAAATAGCCTCCGAAGAAGCAAAAGTATCAAATTTGTAAAATTTGGCAAAAGTGTGCAGTGAAGACCAAGTCGCTGCCTTACATATCTGGTCAACAGAAGCCTCGTTCTTGAAGGCCCATGTGGAAGCCACAGCCCTAGTGGAGTGAGCTGTGATTCTTTCAGGAGGCTGCCGTCCAGCAGTCTCATAAGACAATCGGATGATGCTTCTAAGCCAAAAGGAAAGAGAGGTAGAAGTCGCTTTTTGACCTCTCCTTTTACCAGAATAGACAACAAACAAAGAAGATGTTTGTCTGAAATCTTTTGTAGCCTCTAAATAGAATTTTAGAGCACGGATTACGTCCAAATTGTGTAACAAACGTTCCTTCTTTGAAACTGGATTCGGACATAAAGAAGGTACAACTATCTCCTGTTTAATATTCTTGTTAGAAACAACCTTTGGAAGAAAACCAGGCTTAGTACGCAAAACCACCTTATCTACATGGAACACCAGATAGGGCGGAGAACACTGCAGAGCAGATAACTCTGAAACTCTTCTAGCAGAAGAAATAGCAACCAAAAACAAAACTTTCCAAGATAGTAACTTAATATCTATGGAATGTAAAGGTTCAAACGGAACCCCTTGAAGAACTGAAAGAACTAGATTTAGACTCCAGGGAGGAGTCAACGGTCTGTAAACAGGCTTGATCCTAACCAGAGCCTGAACAAATGCTTGAACATCTGGCACAGCTGCCAGTCTTTTGTGTATTAAGACAGATAAAGCAGAGATCTGTCCCTTTAGAGAACTTGCAGATAATCCATTCTCCAAACCTTCTTGTAGAAAGGAGAGAATCTTAGGAATTTTTATCTTATTCCATGGGAATCCTTTGGATTCACACCAACAGATATATCTTTTCCATATTTTATGGTAAATCTTTCTAGTTACCGGTTTTCTGGCCTGAACCAGAGTATCTATCACAGAATCTGAAAACCCACGCTTTGATAGAATCAAGCGTTCAATCTCCAAGCCGTCAGCTGGAGGGAGACCAGATTTGGATTTGTTCGAATGGACCCTGAACAAGGTAGCTTCCATGGTGGAACCAATGACATATTCACCAGGTCTGCATACCAAGTCCTGCGTGGCCACGCAGGAGCTATCAAGATAACCGAGGCCCTCTCCTGTTTGATACTGGCTACCAGCCTGGGAATGAGAGGAAACGGTGGAAATACATAAGCTAGGTTGAAGGTCCAAGGTGCTACTAGTGCATCTACTAGAGTCGCCTTGGGATCCCTGGATCTGGACCCGTAGCAAGGACCCTTGAAGTTCTGACGAGACGCCATCAGATCCATGTCTGGAATGCCCCATAATTGAGTTAGTTGGGCAAAGATCTCCGGGTGGAGTTCCCACTCCCTCTTGCTTAGAGGATGCAGAATTAGAGGCCGGTCTGTTCCTGAAATTGCGAAAGGAACGAAAATTAGACTTAATCTTGGCCTTGAAAGGCCTATCTTGTGGAAGGGCGTGGCCCTTTCCCCCAGTGATGTCTGAGATAATCTCTTTCAATTCTGGTCCAAATAGAGTTTTACCTTTGAAAGGGATGTTAAGCAATTTTGTCTTGGATGACACATCTACTGACCAAGACTTTAGCCAAAGCGCTCTGCACTCCACGATTGCAAACCCTGAATTTTTCGCCGCTAATCTAGCTAATTGCAAAGCGGCATCTAAAATAAAAGAGTTAGCCAACTTAAGTGCGTGAACTCTGTCCATAACCTCCTCATATGGAGTCTCTCTACTGAGCGACCTTTCTAGTTCCTCGAACCAGAACCACGCTGCTGTAGTGACAGGAACAATGCACAAAATGGGTTGTAGAAGGTAACCTTGCTGTACAAAAATCTTTTTAAGCAAACCCTCTAGTTTTTTATCCATAGGATCTTTGAAAGCACAACTATCCTCGATAGGAATAGTAGTGCGCTTGTTTAGAGTAGAAACTGCCCCCTCGACCTTAGGGACTGTCTGCCATAAGTCCTTTCTGGGGTCGACCATAGGAAATAATTTCTTAAATATAGGGGGGGGAACAAAAGGTATGCCGGGCTTTTCCCACTCCTTATTTACTATATCCGCCACCCGCTTGGGTATAGGAAAAGCATCGGGGTGCACCGGAACCTCTAGGATCTTGTCCATCTTGCATAATTTCTCTGGAATGACCAAGTTGTCACAATCATCCAGAGTAGATAACACCTCCTTAAGCAGTGCGCGGAGATGTTCTAATTTAAATTTAAATGTCACAACATCAGGTTCAGCTTGTTGAGAAATTTTTCCTGAATCTGAAATTTCCCCATCTGACAAAACCTCCCTCATGGCCCCTTCAGATTGGTGTGAGGGTATGACAGAACCATTATCATCAGCGCCCTCCTGCTCTTCAGTGTTTAAAACAGAGCAATCACGCTTTCTCTGATATGTAGGCATTTTGGATAAAATATTTGCTATGGAGTTATCCATTACAGCCGTCAATTGTTGCATGGTAATAAGCATTGGCGCGCTAGATGTACTAGGGGCCTCCTGCGTGGGCAAAACTGGTGTAGACACAGTAGGAGATGATGTAGTATCATGTTTACTCCCCTCATCTGAGGAATCATCTTGGGCAATTTCATTATCTGTGGCAGTACTGTCCTTACTTTGTTTGGACGCTATGGCACAATTATCACACAAATTTAAATGGGGAGACACATTGGCTTTCATACATATAGAACATAGCTTATCCGAAGGCACAGACATGTTAAACAGGCTTAAACTTGTCAATAAAGCACAAAAAACGTTTTAAAACAAAACCGTTACTGTCTCTTTAAATTTTAAACAGAAAACACTTTATTACTGAATATGTGAAAAAGTATGAAGGAATTGTTCAAAAATTACCAAAAATTTCACCACAGTGTCTTAAAGCATTAAGAGTATTGCACACCAATTTTCAGAGCTTTAACCCTTAAAATAACGGAACCGGAGCCGTTTACAAATTTAACCCCTATACAGTCCCAGCTATAGCCTTTGCTGTGACCTAACCAAGCCCAGAGGGGAATATGATACCAAGAGACGCCTTCTAGAAACTTTTCCAGCTATTTTCAGATCCTCACACATGCATCTGCATGTCTTGCTCTCAAAAAACAACTGCGCAGTAATGGCGCGAAAATGAGGCTCAGCCTACAACTGGGAAGGCCCTCCCTGACTGGAAAAGGTGTCTAACATAGTGCCTGCCGTTAAAAAACGTTCCCCAAGTTTATAAATGTGAATTATCAGCATAAACATGTATAAAATGCCCAAATAAAGCAATCGATTTAGCCCATAAAAGTGTCTACCAGTTTTATAGCCCATATTAAGCCCTTTATTCTGTTTGCTTGACTAAGAAAATGGCTTACCGGTCCCCATGAGGGGAAATGACAGCCTTCCAGCATTACATGGTCTTGTTAGAAATATGGCTAGTCATACCTTAAGCAGAAAAGTCTGCTAACTGTTTCCCCCAACTGAAGTTACTTCATCTCAACAGTCCTATGTGGAAACAGCAATCGATTTTAGTTACTGTCTGCTAAAATCATCTTCCTCTCACAAACAGAAATCTTCATCCTTTTCTGTTTCAGAGTAAATAGTACATACCAGCACTATTTTAAAATAACAAACACTTGATAGAAGAATAAAAAACTACATTTAAACACCAAAAAACTCTTAACCATCTCCGTGGAGATGTTGCCTGTGCAACGGCAAAGAGAATGACTGGGGTGGGCGGAGCCTAGGAGGGACTATATGGCCAGCTTTGCTGGGACTCTTTGCCATTTCCTGTTGGGGAAGAGATATTCCCACAAGTAAGGATGACGCAGTGGACCGGACACACCAATGTTGGAGAAAAAGCATGCAAATTATTTTTGATTTTGATAAAATATATATATATATATATATATATATATATATATATATATATATATATATATATATATATACACACACTGATAAACAGATACAGGTATATAATAAATATTTATATGCGCACACACTAATATATACATTTATAGTATATATACAGTGTCACTCTCATGCCAACTTAGGTCTGCATGTTATCTCCATTTGTATTCCTCTCTCTTTTTTATGTGACTGTTGCTCCATCAGCCTCATTAAAATTACAAACTGATAGCCCTATAATCACTGCTTCAGATCCATAATCAAGCAGAATTCAGTAGGTGTTCAGACCTTACCTTCCACATGTTGTCAATTATAAGGTGTGTACCCTTTATATTTTACTTTGGGAGCAAGCCTGGGAAATTAAGTTACTTTAAACATCATTAAGGTATGATAGTGAGAGAGTGACATATATATATATATATATATATATATATATATATATATATATATATATATATATATATATATATATATATATACACACACATATACATACACACATATTTTTTTAAAATTTTTTTATATATATATTATTATTCTTTATTTGTAAAGCGCTGACAGATTCCACATAACAGTACAATGGAGAAACAATACGATAAAAGACAAAAATTTTACAGACAAATACAGGGGGAATTGAGGGCCCTATTCCTGTGGGAACTTACAATATATATATATATATATATATATATATATATATATATATATATATATATATATATATATATATATATATATATATATATATATATATATATATATATATTTATTATGTGTGTGTACACATACTGTGTATATATATATATATATATATATATATATATATATATACATACATACACACACACACATACATACATACACATACTACTACAAGTGAAATCAATAGCTGAAATGTGTATATACACACGTGTGTAAGTACATTATAAATATATTATATATAACACACAGAGAAAACCCTGCACTCACTAGCAAGCTCACAGCTAAGATTTAAAAGCAAAAATGGAGAGGTTAGTTACCGCATCTGGCCAAATAGGACAAGCCCAGGTACAGCCAAAAAATGCAAGCTCTCAAATCCAAACAAACTGGGAACAAGGGAAGGGTGCACAGGATTATGTAATCACCCCAGTAATATACAAAACACGGAAGGGGACTGCCCTCCAAGACCGAACCGGGTACACATCCCATGACCCTGCAACATGCTCAGCCCTGGGTGCTCAGTGGCACTCACAAGAAGCTGTGCTGTCACCAGAGTCACAGGCAGTTAACCCCAGACAGGTTTAGGGGAAATTACAAAACAAATTAATACAACACACAGAGAAAACCCTGCACTCACTAGCAAGCTCACAGCTAAGATTTAAAAGCAAAAATGGAAATATATATATATATATATATATATATATATATATATATATCCATATATATATCCAGCAAAGTGCACTCCAGATCCTGTATGTATGCGCCTTGGGTGCTTAGAGCCAAACTATTTATACATCAAAACAAGCAGCACTCCAAAGGTCTTATATCCATATGTCACCTTTATTTATGTGAACGTTTTCAGGCTACAAAGAACCCGTCCTCAGACTTACAAGGCTATGTAAACTTACCACCACGCTGTGTTATATCCACCACCAAACAAACAATGAACTACGCTCTCCACGTTAGATGCGCCTCCCCTGCGAGTGACGTCATCCGCCGTGGCAACGTAACAGGGACTGCAATAAAAAGGAATACATTTAGACAACAAATGCATAAATAAACAAGCCTAGGCAATACACATCCTATTCGGATATCAGGCAATAGAAAAATGGGCAAAATAGAAAAATATACCTGTAATAATGTTATGCAGTTCCTAGTGCCGTACCACACATGTCCCGGCGGTTACCATAGCAACCTCTATCAACAATGTAGCACATTAAATGCGGCATATGTGGAGGGCAACATGAGAACTCCAAACATATAGGTATAACATACTGCAACCAAAACATAACTGCAATAGACCATCTATATAAGCACAGTAATATATACCTACTAACAAAGGCCAATTATAATAAACTAGGACTAAAGCATAAGGGTAAGACAGTTTTGTCAAAACTAACATTGGTTGCTAAATAAACTATATTAATTAACTATATGCCATACCAAAAAGAAATAAAATAAAATAATGATTATTAGAATGATTCTGGACTCTCAACAGAGACATCCATTTTCAGCAGAGACTTATAAGAACACATGCCAGTCCAACTGAGTATTCAGTCCATAGGGGACCAGAGTATTCAACTCAAATGTCCATTTGGCTTCCCTTTGTAGCAGCATACGGTTCCTATCTCCTCCTCTTGATAATGGCGGTACATGGTCAATGATCGTGTATTTAAGATCCATAACAGTGTGCTTCATTTCCAAAAAATGTCTGGCTACTGGTTGTTCCGATACTCCTTTCTTAATCGCTGTCTTAATAGCAGATCGATGATTTGCCATGCGAGTACGTAGGTCATCTGTAGTCTTCCCTACATAATATAGTCCACAGATACAGTGTAAGAGGTACACTATATGTGTAGTGGTACACGTCAGGCGGAATCTGTGTTTGTAAATTTTGCGTTTATGTGGATGAGTGAAGTATGATCCAGTTATCAATCCTCCACAAGTAGTGCAGCCAAGACATCGAAATACACCTTGTTTTTTTATGTCCAGCCATGTAGCCGTTTTGTAGCTTTGTACAGGGTCAGTGTTAATCAATAAGTCCCGTAAGGACTTCGACCTTCTGTAACCCACCCTGGGTGGTTGTGAGTTGTACAGAGGTAGGGATTTATCAGTATTGATGATCTTCCAATGCTTGTTTAAGATATCCATTAAGGGACCCTTATCCCCTGTAAAAGTAGTCACAAATGTCATTCTTCCATCCTCAATCTTAGGATCTCTATCTGGAAGTTGGCAAATATTGTCACATTGTTCTTTCAACAATTTATAAGGATAACTCCTTGTTCTAAACCGCTGTACCATCTCTTCCAATTGTAAATCTCTGTTACTTATTTCTGAGTTGTTCCTACTCACTCTCAGTAATTGTGATTTCGGCAATGCTCTCTTCAATGCCGGGGGATGGCAACTGGTGTAATGTAATAGGGAATTTCTGTCAGTTTCCTTTCTGTACAGTGTCAACTGGATTTTCCCATTCCCTTTATATAATCTGACATCCAGGAAATCGATTTGTGTTCTACTATGCACCATTTTGAACTTCAGAGCTACATTAGCCTCATTCAATTGTTGATACCAAGTCTCCAGGTCCTCCAAAGTACCAGACCAAATGAGCAACAGGTCATCTATATACCTCTTAAAAAATCGGATGTTCTTGACCTGAAACAATGTCGTCCCAAACTCTTCAAAATGGGCCATAAACAAGTTGGCATACGATGGGGCCATATTAGACCCCATCGCCGTCCCTTTCCTCTGTAGGTAAAAAGATTGTTCAAATCTGAAAAAATTGGTAGTCAGACAAAACTCTAGAAATTGAAGTAGGATCTCAGGAGGGGGTCCAATATAGGGATGTCTGCAGAGATGGAAAAAGACAGCTTGTAGTCCTTCTTCATGTGGGATTACAGTATATAGACTAGTCCCATCTAGTGTGACTAGCCATATATCCTCGTCCAAATCCTCCAAATTTTGTAGCATCTCAAGAAGTGCCATAGAATCTCTCAAATAAGATGGTGTATGGTATACAATAGGCTGTAGAAATTTGTCTACAAACGTAGCAAGAGGTTGCTGTAATGAGCCTATAGAGGACACGATTGGTCTTCCCGGTGGAGGAGAGATTCCCTTATGTATTTTAGGAAGGGTATATAGGACCGGAGTTCTGGGATATGTCACTAGTAGATAGAGATAAGTATCCCTATTAATGAACCCCTGGTCATATACCAATTTAGCATATTCATCCAGCTTTTTCTTGAATATTTGTGTAGGGTCACTAGTTAGTGGTCTATACGTGTTCTCATCCGCAAGCTGTGACAAGATCTCTGTCTCTAGGTAAATTTGGTAATTCATAGGCTGTAATCTCTGCCTTAATTAGTTGTAATAATCTCCCCACTTCTTGTATGACCAGTAGTACAAGATCTAAAGAGCATTTATTTTCAATGCTGCACCATTTGTCACAAAATGAGGGATTGTTTCTGCCCAAAGTGGGTACATTCCTGATCCTAAATCCTCTAGGAATGAAACCTCTGCGGTAGTACTCTGAGAGGTATGCCCCATGCAAAGTTAGATCTTTTTCTTTTTGTTTGAGTTTTAATAGATGTGTATAAATATATGCTGGTTTATCCAAAGCAGGACGTAGAGCTAAATTTACCTAGATTGGAGGCTGACAGTACAGAGGATTGGATAAACAAACTCCAGAGCAAGCTTGAGAAATATGAAACTGATTTAATTCAGTTTAAGAATAAAAAATTGGAGGCTGTAATAAGTGACTATAGGGACAAAAGAGTCTATTTATGGCAATTGACGGCCAGTGAGAGACAGAGACAACACTTTGTTAGGAGGAGACGGGCACGATACTATAAACCTCAGGATTTGACTACTGTGGAGAGCTCAGGGTCTGGCTCAGGCTCTGATACAGATCAACCACAGAATCCTACTCAGGTAGCTCAACACCCCCAACACCCCCAAGGAGTTACTACTCGCTCAAAAAACTTCAGAGGAAGAGGGGGCAGACAAGGAGAGGGGGGTACAAGGGGAAGACCACCCTTACACCCTCGGAAATGACGAATAACATAGTAGTCAACCTGAGTGATTACCCCTTGAGTGACTCTGAAATAAAAATTTTGAATAAAGGACTCACTTTTGTTCCCACCAGCAGAACTGATCAATTTGAGTTCTATATTGACACCAAAAAATTTCAAAGATTACTCTCTTTAAAGGAGAAATTTGGGGAATCTGAAATGGAATATGACCAACTGAAAAAGAAGTCGACATATACCCCTCCTTTCAACAATTCCAGCATTAATACTTTTACAAGATTAATACAGGATGATATGAATCATTCTATTAGTACACATCAAAGAGAGACTTTCAATAACTTCTCAAAGGAAGACTGGAAGATATTAAAAAATCTATCAAGCAATAAAGAGCTAATTATACGTGAGGCCGACAAGGGTGGGGCAGTGGTCATCCTTAATTATAAGGACTACAGGACAGAGATCTTGTCACAGCTTGCGGATGAGAACACGTATAGACCACTAACTAGTGACCCTACACAAATATTCAAGAAAAAGCTGGATGAATATGCTAAATTGGTATATGACCAGGGGTTCATTAATAGGGATACTTATCTCTATCTACTAGTGACATATCCCAGAACTCCGGTCCTATATACCCTTCCTAAAATACATAAGGGAATCTCTCCTCCACCGGGAAGACCAATCGTGTCCTCTATAGGCTCATTACAGCAACCTCTTGCTACGTTTGTAGACAAATTTCTACAGCCTATTGTATACCATACACCATCTTATTTGAGAGATTCTATGGCACTTCTTGAGATGCTACAAAATTTGGAGGATTTGGACGAGGATATATGGCTAGTCACACTAGATGGGACTAGTCTATATACTGTAATCCCACATGAAGAAGGACTACAAGCTGTCTTTTTCCATCTCTGCAGACATCCCTATATTGGACCCCCTCCTGAGATCCTACTTCAATTTCTAGAGTTTTGTCTGACTACCAATTTTTTCAGATTTGAACAATCTTTTTACCTACAGAGGAAAGGGACGGCGATGGGGTCTAATATGGCCCCATCGTATGCCAACTTGTTTATGGCCCATTTTGAAGAGTTTGGGACGACATTGTTTCAGGTCAAGAACATCCGATTTTTTAAGAGGTATATAGATGACCTGTTGCTCATTTGGTCTGGTACTTTGGAGGACCTGGAGACTTGGTATCAACAATTGAATGAGGCTAATGTAGCTCTGAAGTTCAAAATGGTGCATAGTAGAACACAAATCGATTTCCTGGATGTCAGATTATATAAAGGGAATGGGAAAATCCAGTCGACACTGTACAGAAAGGAAACTGACAGAAATTCCCTATTACATTACACCAGTTGCCATCCCCCGGCATTGAAGAGAGCATTGCCGAAATCACAATTACTGAGAGTGAGTAGGAACAACTCAGAAATAAGTAACAGAGATTTACAATTGGAAGAGATGGTACAGCGGTTTAGAACAAGGCGTTATCCTTATAAATTGTTGAAAGAACAATGTGACAATATTTGCCAACTTCCAGATAGAGATCCTAAGATTGAGGATGGAAGAATGACATTTGTGACTACTTTTACAGGGGATAAGGGTCCCTTAATGGATATCTTAAACAAGCATTGGAAGATCATCAATACTGATAAATCCCTACCTCTGTACAACTCACAACCACCCAGGGTGGGTTACAGAAGGTCGAAGTCCTTACGGGACTTATTGATTAACACTGACCCTGTACAAAGCTACAAAATAGCTACATGGCTGGACATAAAAAAACAAGGTGTATTTCGATGTCTTGGCTGCACTACTTGGAGGATTGATAACTGGATCATACTTCACTCATCCACATAAACGCAAAATGTACAAACACAGATTCCGCCTGACGTGTACCACTACACATATAGTGTACCTCTTACACTGTATCTGTGGACTATATTA